>NW_023358301.1:0-17817 GCF_001411555.2 Juglans regia
GGTCCCCCAAGAAACCAGGTATAAATAGTAGCCTTCGAGGTATGAGGAAACTCTCTAGACTCTCTTTATTCACAAGCTTCCAAAGTGATTTACTAACTTAAACATCAGAGCCTAGCTCCCAGGCCGCCCTCTCCTTGTAACACCCAGGCCAGCTAAGCCCACTTTACAAAATTCTTGGGTTTGTAATTATGGAAAGCCCATTTGGGATTGCGAGTAAAATTTTGTGGAAGAGAGTTCGGGCCTAAAATATTTTTTTGGCGGATTATAATTTTTCAATAGGTTTGATAATTAGATTTAAAATCTTTTAATATAGTAAGGGGATCTTCACTCGAAAAATTTATGGAACAAGTGTATTATTATTTTGTTGAGTCGAGGCCCAAAACTTAGGAAAAAAGTCCATACATTAATCCCATTCAAGATCCAAGATATGGGCCAAGTATTTTTTTTTTTTTTAGGCTTAAGAGCCCAGGCCTGTGGAAGCAATTTACAGACTACGTCGCACGGTTTATGTCCATTTTTCCTTTTTTCATGCTCGTCCCTCCATCCTTTTTCTCTAGTTTTATCTCTTTACCATATATATCTTATATTTAGGTTAAGCATCCTCAACCCTAGAATAAGCGTTGCCACTAGCAAGGATCCTTGACCAACTGCACCCCCAAGTCGTTGCTGCCCAGTTCATTCACCCCATGTGAACTCAGTCCAGACCTCACCACTGTGCCTAGCCACACGAAGCCGCCGCCCAACACCTGTCGTAGCCTCCGTTGCAAGCCACGTAACTCCTCCGTTGCAAAAACTGGAAGAAGACATTGCTACTATACTATATAAATTTGAGCATATCTTTCCACCATCATTTTTTGATGTCATGGTCCATTTAGCAATACATTTATCTCTAAAGGTATTGTTGGCAGGACCGGTGCAGTTCTGTTGGATGTATCTAGTTGAAAGATATTTTGGTCGACCGAAGCACAGTATTGGGAAAAAAGTCAGAGTTACGGGATCAATAGCAGAGGCTTATGTACACAATAAATGGTTAACATTTTCCTCTCTATATCTTCGTGGTGTTGAGACACAATTTAATCGTTAAAAGCGAAATGCTGATCTTGCTGCTCCACCTCCTCATGAGCTATTAGTGTTTTCCCAGAATGTAAGACCCTTGGGTGCACAAATTGGTTACGATTTAATTGATGGAGAGTTGGGAGATTGATGACTATCTCAGATATGTCATTGCATGCTTCGAATAATTCTAGTTTCTTGAAGTTTAACTATAACTGTTGTGCTCAAAATATACTTTTTTTGCACTTATATACAGTGAGCACATGAACAAACTTACGACAGAAGGCGTAAAGAATATAGAGGCAAGACACGAGGAAGAATTTCCCAGATGGTTTGAACAACATGTATGAACTAAAATTATATATATGTTACATTTTGAAACTTTTAACTCTAGGTAACTTTTAATAAATATATACTTTTTCAATTGTTAGATTTTGGAACAACGTGCTCGTGATCCCGGATTAATTTCTCCTGAATTGTATGCATTGGCCCGTGGTCCCTCAATTAAAGCACTTTGATACACTACATGCACAGTTCGAGGTTGTAGATACTTTGAACCGTGAACGTAATAGAAAGACTCAAAAACTTTGGTGTGTTGGTCGAGGGGAGTCATGGAACAGATGATATTGACTATTATGGTATCATACGTGATATTATCGGATTGAAATATCTGGGTGGGATCAAGTTAACACGCAAGAAAACAACAACCAGTCGACACCTACCAATAAGAAAATGTCGTTGATAATTAATTATATAGTTAATACTTTTGTCTCAATAACTATATAACTATAATCATACTATTATCATATAGTTGATGCATGTAACACCCCGTTCCCGAAAAGACATTTTAGAATTTTCGAGGAGCCAGTGTGCTACTACTAAACTTAAATATAAAAAGCTTTTCCTTTTTAACAACGCGCCAGATACGAAAGAATTCCTTAAAATAACAAACTTCAATAAATACTGAAAATTTAAAATAAAGTCTGCGGAAGCATTTATTAAAAAATACAGAAGTCTTATGTGCTTATCAAAATAATTTATTTAAACCATAGAAATAATCATAGCAAAATCTGTCTAGGCCTCAGCCTTGCCTCCCGGAGTCAAGTCCTGTCCTGCAGTCTCATCTTCATAAATGTCATCACCTGGGGTGGTTTAAAAACATGAAAACAAACTAAAATGAGTCGAATACTCAATAAGCAACACATCATACAGTAAACATAATAAACATAATGTGTCTTGCAAAGCGTGCGTATTCAAAAATACATGCATAAATAACATGAGCATGAACATTAACTTATCTTTCACTTATCATAGGCCGTTACCCACTGTTGACCCCCGTGAGTTAGGGTTAGCGAATCTAAAAAGATTCCGATTCCGCCTGTGGCCGCGGGTTGTGGAATCCATACATAAGGAAGACAATACTGGGTGCACTACCAGCATGCACAACCTGGCAATGCAATATGCCCATAACATAGGTACCTTTTTCATATCATAACATAGGCCGTTACATATTTTATCAAATCATACTTGCATACTTGTCATTTCATAGATTTCAAAAAAAATCACATACATATCATATCATAGATTTCAAAGGAAATCACATACATACTTGTCATATCGTATCATAGATTTCAAACGAAATCGCATTCTTTCATAAACATCGTGATACATGTTTCATCGCATAAAATCATGATTTTTCATAAATATTTTACGAAATAACTCTCTTATAAAATCATGCATTTCTTAAATAATTTTATGAATAATCTTTCACATAAAATCATGCTTATAAATAATTTTATGAATAATCTTCACATAAAATCATGCATTTCATAAATAATTTCATGAATAATCTTTCACATAAAATCATGACTTTTTCATAATTTTATCATGTTTTGGGTACGTAAAAAGGGGTTTCCAATAAAGGGCATACATGCATAATATCTTTTATAAAAAGACAAACAGATCACTGTACATACGCGTAAGGATATGATCATGCTACTTACCTCGTAGCGCTAATCCAATATTTCCGGGCGCGACTGATTTCCTATAAGATAGACACGTAGTTTACGTAAATTTCTACTTAAAGACATACCTCTTAATTAAACTAGAAATTCCAACTTAATCTATATTTTTCATTAACTTTGATCTTTCAAACTCTAAAATCACATTGACTCCATAATATTGACATCAATTCTGTATATCTAGAGTTTATATGCAGAACTTAAAAATACAACTCTATCACTATGATACAAATCTAATTAACCTCAAGTCCAATAAAAATATAAGTCTATTTAAAGATCATTAGAATTTTGTAAGAGTTGAAATCTAGCCCATAAATATAATACTGTACTACTTGAGTCCAAACAAAATGAAAATAAGCCCATCTCACCCTCATACGGGCCTAAGGCCCAAGGCCCATCAGAAACTAAGGGTTCTTCCTAGAACCCGAAACATGGCTAACCAAAACTAAGGCAAAAAAACAGAGTTGAGGGAGAGAGGGTTGCGATGGTCCAAAACTCACCAAGGGATGAAGAAACTCACTGTGATGGTAGTCTGGGTGGCTGGCAGGGGGTCACGACGGCGCAACCGAAGGCTCCACTGAGTATGGTGGTGCGATGCAGTGAGAGAAAGAGATTTATGGGAGGAGGATGAGCACTGCGTGAGGGAGGGCGATGGAAAGAAACAGTGGGAGAGTTCGGCGTGGCTTACCAAGGCGAGGACGACGAACTTGGAGTGGCGTGCAGCGTCAGGCGATGCTCTCTGTGCGGGCAGAGATGACGAGGGGGAGGCTGACTGGTTTGCGTGGTTCAAGGTGGAAATCGCACTCTGTTTTAGGAGAGGAAAAACAGAGGCTTTTGGACGACAAACTAGGGTGAAGGGACGGCGCTAAGGGGTCGTAACACAGAGGCAGCGGTGGGACTACGTGGGGTTCACAGTTTACCAACGGGCTGGGCGGTGGCTATCAGACGGAGGCTTTTGCTGGGCTACGGTTTCGTGTGGGTGGGCAGCGGCGAGGGCTTGTTGTCTGGGTTTGCTTGGGGATATCGTGAGTTTGCTGTGTTTAAAGGGGCTGAGTGTGGTTGTTCACGCTGGAAAGAAATTGGCTCCGGATGGACGAAATGAGCCTAGCTCTATATATAGACCAAAGAAAACCCTAGTGACGAAGGAGAAGAAACGTACGGGTTTGGAGTTGAGAGGCGTACGTGCATGGCTGCTAAAAGAAATTTTCGGTAGTTAGGAGCTTTATCGTGAAGAGGAAAAATAAGAGTAGGAATAGTGTTGGACTCTAACACACGTGCTTGGAATAAAAGCTAAAAATAAAATAAAATAATAATAATGGAGACTTAACTCTAAATAATAAAAAAAATCATCTGATAATTCGCTTTAACTTATTAAAAGAATTTTATCTGTAATTTATTCCTAAATATAAGATCGGGTCGTTACAATGCATCTGCTTGTCGCGGTCGTGGCTATACACGTGGTATCTCTCTTGAAAAAAATAGAAGGTATAGAAAACTCAATATCACCATTCTTGATAATTCCACTAGAGGAGTAGATGATAATGCAGCAGCACTTTCTTCCTATATTGGCATAGTAATTCGAGCTTATGCTCTATTTTATGTGCGCTCATGGTGAGATGTTCCGAATGAGATTAAGGAGTACATTCGAAGTCATGTGCTGGTGAGTTTTCTTTGAGAGTATATATTTTCACCTAGATTAGTATATCATATTTTTGATCTAATTCACTCATTAGGATGAATTCGACCTCGATTTTGGCCGTAGCGAGGATTTGAGAACTGTGAATGAGTTAATGGCTACACTATTTAGATGTCACAAGGGACGATGTCATGACCACTTCAAGAAGTTTGAGACGTTGAAAGAGGCTGCGCAATCCCCTTTCCAGCAAAAGAAGTTAGATGATTGGAGAAAACGTTGTGATCTTTTCGCATCTCTAGATTATCAGGTATTCTATATTTATATAATATAATGGTGAGAATTAGTAGAGAGTAATTGGGGAGTTGCATGTACTGTATGCTTTCAAATTAACTAGCATCATCATCCTAATCATGTTGGTGGCCATAGATATTATACTTGTCCATTACGTACAAAACGATAGACGTTATAAGAAAGTTGTAAGGTTTGGGGGGAAGATCAAATGATCAGAAAAGAATAAAATTGGCTTATAATGCATGCATGTACGTATGTACGTTGTGCAATATATAATGGAGTGGCGTTTTGTACGTTGTGCAAATATCATCTTTAATGAATACAACAAATTATTGGTTGGTAGTTGTTAAAATGAATATATTATGACTATTAAACAATGAAAATTTTGAGTGTCAGAATATTGCAATATTGGTAATGATACCGGCCTTACACCTCCTTAATTTACTATTGCAATATGTAATTTTTTTTAATTATATTCGCTCGAATATTGGACAGGATAACAATATTGAAAAATAGAAGAAAAATTGAATGACAAGTCAAATCTAGGTAAGCGATTTGTCCTGATCACATGACTGTAGAGCTTGGTTGGTGAAGAACCTCACATCATCGTCCGGATCCCACTGATTTTGACCCAACTAGAACGAGTTGTCATATCAAATCTATGTAGACACCATGACATGATCCTTGATTGTAGAGCATGGTTAGCAAAGAACCCCACATCAACATCAGGAAAAATCATCTAAATCAGTGGTCAGTCCTTATTAGAGAAGATAAGTGGGATAACGAAGTCATATATGTGGACCACCTATCTATTGATGCATTAATGGGCACAGACAGGTGTTTGGAACCAGTAATTTATGAATCCATCCTAGGAGTAAGCGTAGAAATTGCATGTAAAATGGTGATCCGATATAGATTGTGGAGGTTGTTAGTGATCATGTCCAAGATCGGAAGAGAATTTTCAAGTTGTTTAAAAGAATTACAGCTAAGAAAAAGTAAATAAATAAATCACATCTAGTAAAAATTTGGAATGATTTACTGCCTCCATTTTTAGAGAGCTTGTAATAATAGTAAACGATTAAAATAACAAATTCATTGAAAGAGTTATAGTTCTGTTGAATACTTTTCTTGTAGGTAGATTTTCTTTACTGCGTATAGATCTCTTTCATTATAAAAAAACTCCATTATCATTATATGACCTCTACCTCCTTCGTCATCACATGGAATGCCAATACAATTTTTAGTACAAACACATCATTTTCATATCGGTTCAATATTTTTTTGCATTCTTCAGGGTTATGGGGATACGTATTACATTTTGTTTATACTAGTGAAACCTACTTACTGCATCTACTAGAGATAATAATTTTGATAATCTACACCAGTGAAAATAACATGTTTTTCCTATCATATATAGTTATAGCTATTATAAGTTATGATAATTATAAAAGTTAATATAGTTAATATATATATAGTAGCTATTAGTTATGTAGATACTACAGTATAAGTTATATATATAGTTACTATATAGCTATATCTATTATAAGTTATGACTACTATTCAAGTTAATATAATTAATATAAATGTAGGTATAGTAGTTATTAATTATATAACTACTATAGTGTAAGTATTATATATATAGTTACTATATAGTTATAACTATTATAAGTTATGATAATTATAAAAGTTAATATAGTTAAGAGTTTTGTTATGTACAAGCAAGTTTCCATACCAATCTACGTACTAATATTGTTGTCTTCATATTCTAAATTTAAATTAGCATTGTTTTCTATAAAATCTAGCTATTTTCTGACCAATCATATTAAATGAGTGCACGTATTAGTACGCAGAATCGCTTACAATTAGATTTTTCCTATAGTTAATATATATATAGTAGCTATTAGTTATATAGGTACTATAGTATAAGTATTATAAGTTATGATAACGATACAAATTAAAATAATTAATATATATATAATAGCTATTAGTTATATAAGTACTACAGTGTAAGTATTATTAGTTATGATAACTATACAAGTTATCATAAGTATAGTAACTAGTTACTATAGTTATTAGTTATTATTATAAGTTATTGTAACTATATTTATTATATTTTATATTACAAGGTAATAAGTTATATAATATATAGTGCAAAACTAGAAGACCAAAAGTATATATATATATATTAATAAGTACTATATATTAATAGTTAGTATATAATATAAGTATTATTTTAACTATTAGACTTTTAGTTCATTATATATTATCAATTATAATATAAAATAGTTGCTATAATATAGAGTTATTATATACAATATATTATTAAAATATTTTGTGATTGGTTCGAACCCAATAACGTCCCGTTCGAACGGTTTTACCTTGTGGAATGTGTTTGGAGGGAAAGTTCACACCAAATACTCTGAATGTTTGTTTATTCGAATGTGAAAATTCGTTATTCGAATGTACTAGTTCGAACAACAAAATTACACGTTCAAATGTGAAATAAATCATGGCAGATTTGGCACTAATTCGAAATTTTCTTGTTAGAATGCGTAAATGTCCTATTCGAACGGGACTTCACAGATTCAAATGCCTCAACCTCTAGTTCATTTTCACTGCTGATGAAAATTTATTTAGAGGCAGGCGATTTTTTGTATGTGAGAGAGTGTTGTGGAAAGAGAGAGAGGAATGGACTTAGTGAGAGAAGGTATTCTTAAGAGAGAGAGGAGATGTTTATAAAAGGTATTATTTTTTTGTTCTATGTTTTTTTATATTTCAAGTTTCATTAATGTTAGTTTATTGCACATTATTTAGGTTTTCTCATAATGTATTTTATGCTTATGTAGGTATTGGGGATTGATAATTTTGTTTGGATTGCTTAAATTCGAGGTAATATTTATAATTTTTAGATTTTTGATAATTTATAGTTTTTAATTAATTATATTAAGATTTTTGATATATTTATGTTTGTGCAATCCCATTTAAAATTGGCACTTTGCCAATATACATCTTTTGAGATTATGATTGTGAAAATTGTGTTTTGTGGCAAATGTTTTGTCTCTGTTTCGTAATCTGGATTAGTCCCATTCGAATGCTATAATTTTAGTTCGAATGGGACCCTATACGATAAAAATCTTATTCGAACAGCATCTTAGTAATTGCTTAAATTATAATATAATATAATTATATAATATAGTAATTGGTTAAAAAATAATATAATATAATTCTAAAATTATACTTACAATATATTTATTTAAAATAGAAACTTAAAATATAGATATAACATAGCAATTGTTAATAGTTAACTTAATGTTTAATACTTATAAAAAATTTAATTATAAAATAAAAAATAATTAAATATAATTACAAAATATTATGCACTAACATTAAAATAGAAACTTAAAATATAGATATAACATGGTAATTGTTAATAGTTAAATTAATGTTTAATACTTATAAAAAATTTAATTATAAAATAAAAATAATTAAATATAATTACAAAATATTATGCACTAAAATTAAATTAGAAACTTAAAATATGGATATAACATAGTTACTAATTGTTAATAGTTAAATTAATGTGATTTGGAACGTGATTTTATTGTATAATTGTATTAGGAGTTGGATAGTTTTGCATTTTAGGGTTATTTTTAAATGTATATAAACCCTAGACCCGTTCGAGAGCTGTGGCCAAAGATTCTTTTTAAGAATGTTTGGGTACAACTCTTGAATTGTCCAAAGTCGACACTTTGAGATTTTATCATCTATATGGCAGATATATTTAGTTTAAACTCTTGTGTTAGTCAATTAAAATTTTGATTCAGCGATTCCTTACATTCTTTGGGTATGTGGTCCGTAAGTTTTTCGGCTCATTAATAGGGTTGATGACTTATCGTGACTAGCATACTTGGAGAATTGTAGGGAAATGCTGTCGAAATTTGTACTAGCATTAAAGTTTATGACTGAGAGTATACGCAATATAGATGATAGTCTCTCGAATGAGATAGGATCAACTACCTTATAAAAGTTGGATGTTTTTTGATAGTGTTTATCCCATGGATTAGGTGTTTCTTGACAGACATCCGACAAGTAACGGAAATTCAATGGATAAAAGTTGGATGCTACTAGGAGATAGACTTAGGCGAGACTATAAGGAGTATGCACAAGGGGTGAAGTTTTTTATAGAGTTTGCTCGCATAAGTGTTGACAGTCGAGGATTGATAAGATGTCCATGCAAGAAGTACAAAAATCTTAGTTCTTATAATTTGGTGGTAGCGGATGATCATTTATTTGTAAATGGAATTGATCCTAAATACTCACCATCGGTCTTACATGGCGAACCATTTCCCAAAGGGGTTAGATTTAGCAATCAGACCAATCAAATGGAGGAGGGTAACGACATCGACATATACGACATTAATGTAGATGATCTTGATGACAGCGATGATAATGGAGAGGATATGACTGAGATGTTAGGCGATCTGGGGGGCAGGAATATTTGGGATTAATGATGGAGAAGGATCATTTGCACAATCATTTGAGAGAAATGATAATTTTGCAAGACTGTGGGAGGATGCACAAAGAGAGTTGTACGAGGGGTGCACTCCTCATAGCAAGTTGTCTTTCACGGTGAGGTTGCTTCATATTAAATCTATTTGTCGTATTTCTGCCAAGGCCATTAACATGTTGCTAGAATTATTTTAAGAGGCACTTCCTCATGATAATGTAGTATCTCGTAATTTTTATGAAGCGAAGCAATTGAAGGGAGGGTTAGGATTTGATTATAATATCATCCATGCTTGTAAATATGATTGTGTTCTCTACTGGCAGCAATATGTAGAATTGGACTAATGCCTAGTGTGTCATGAGTCAAGATGGACATCCGATAAACGTAATGTACTCCAAAAAGTGTTAAGACATTTTCCGTTGATTTCTTGACTTCAAAGATTGTTTACATCCCGGTTGACTGCCAAAGATATGTCTTGGCATCACACAGAAAGAGTCAAAAATGAAAATTTCCTCTCGCATCCCGCAGATTCCTTGCAATGGAGGAAATTTGATGTCGAGTATCTATGGTTTGCTGAAGAACGTCGCAATGTACGTCTCGGTTTAGCAATGGATGATTTTAATCCATTTGGCAACATGAGCACCTCACATAGTACTTGACCTGTCATATTAATGTCCTATAACTTGCCACCTTGGAAGTGTATGAAGGATCCATATTTTATGATGACTCTACTGATACTAGGGCCAAGGTCACCAGGGAATGAGTTAGATGTATATCTGCAACCACTGATTGCATAGTTGAAAGAGTTGCGGGATCAAGGTGTCAGTACATATGATGCGGTCTCGTCGGGGGAGTTCAAGATGCATGCTGCAGTGATGTGGACAATAAATGATTTTTCAGCATATGAAAATCTGTTTGGGTGGAGCACAAAAGTTAAAATGGCTTGTCCTGTTTTCCAAAACCCTCAATATCCTCTTAATCAAATTCGTACCGAAAAAGAATTTAATCGAACAAGTATTATGATAATTACGGAACTCAATAAATACTAATATTAAAATATCTAAAATACCAACAACGTATTATAAATTAAATTAATAGAATACTAAAAAATAATTGTATTATCAACTTACACTTGAGCCAAAAATTTTCCTCTCTTGGCTTCCTATGTAGAGGTGATTTTACTGTCGTGCTTCTGCAGTGTTTGATTATGAAGTTACTCATCGAAAAGCATTACAACAAGGATGTGTTTAAGAGTAATATGAGGAAAGCTTGGTGATTAACGATGGGGGTGAGATTTCTTTATTTAAGTTCTACTCTCACGTTTGTTGAGTTCGATGATAGGAGGGAAAAGGAGAAGGTTATTCGGGAGGGCCCTTAGTATTTTGACAAACACTTGGTTTTATTCAAAGATGTTGATGGCAAAAAACAAGTAAAGCAAATTCAATTAACTTCGGCATCTTTTTGGGTGAGGCTTCATGACTTGCCTTTGATGGCGAGAAATGAATATGTTGGTCGATTATTGGGGGAGAAAATTGGGGCTATCGAGGAGTGGATGTGGATAAAGGTTGTGGCGCCCCCGACCCCCATGTAAGGAAAACACGGAAATCGAGACGCCGGGATGATGACAACACGGTCACACATCCCAACCAAGTGCCAGTGTGTGTACATGCAACAGTGTACAAATAAAAACGCAGCGGTAATCCAGTCTAACATGCATGCATATGATAAAATATGCATTTTCCTCAAAACATCATTTTTCCCGAAAATGATAATTTTCCAACACACGCCAAAATCTCATTGGCCCAAAAATAATCCGTAAAACATTTTCCCAGAAAATGATTTGCACAAAATCCAACTCACACTATTTTCTCAGAAAATAGTCCATTTAATCCGTCAATACCCTATGCACCATGGCCTCCCCTAGGGACCATCCGCACGTCCTGACTTCGTAGCGATGCGCAGTTCCGCGCCCAGCGCGTTCATGGCCGAGCACCCACTACGCAACGAGCGATGCCCAGTTCCGCGCCCAGCGCGTACATGGCTAGACATCCTCTAGTCCCCGCCAGTAGAAGGACCACGGAGTCGGCACGAATCTCTCGTCCGATCCCATTGTCGCCCAGCGACAATCTAGGGGACGTTACTCAGTTTATTCCGCTCCCGAGTAACCAGAGGAGCTCTACCGAGATAATGCCCCATCTTGGCTTGGGGTCGCGAAACACACGCACCCAAAAATATTCTCACATAAAATCATAACTTTCCAAATCACACATGAGCATGAATGCAATACACAAACATGATCATGCATGAAATAATGAAATGCACATGTACCAACACAAATCCACATTTTTCAATAACCAATAACCAATCCAATCAAACCAACCCAAACAACTCCAATCATAAATCCATCCGACCCCCGAACTCCTCGGACTCAGTCCGGCATGTCAAACAAATACAGTGAAATGCGTTAGTGCAGAAAATACATTAAATTCACAATAATTCTTTGGCGAAATACTTACAGTGCAATATAGCAATTTCCGAAGGATCACGAAGCTGCAAGTGGTGACGTCTGAGCAACACCACAATGTAAAATACACTGTGGCCGTGGGTCACAGATACCCACTTTTCAACGGAGGCAAACGAAGACCCAAAAATGGTAGGGTAGGGCCTAGAGAGGTCGGTGAAGCCAATGGTGGTGGCGGTTTGCCGTGGGTGGCGGCTCAAGGGGTGGTTTTAGGCCAAAAATACCGAAATCAGAGATTGGCTTGGTTGTACTTCACCGGTGACGGATCGGAGCTGGGGTTGGGTCCATTGGGTTGCCAAGAGGTCGAGGATGAAGTGGTAGGAAGATGGTGGCCAGAGGTGGCGCGACGGCGGCGCAGTGGTGCATGGAACGCCGCGGCTTCAATGGGTTCGTGGTGACTAACGGCGGCACAAGGGAGGCTGAGATTGGAAGGGTGAGGTCGCCGGCCGGTGGGGAGCACGATGAGGTGGGCGGTGTCAACCACCGCCAACGCACGGCGGCGTTGGGTGGTGAAGAAGGAACGGACGGAAGAGAGAGGGAGGGGGCTGGGCTTCGCGCGCGGGAGAAGGGGAAAGCAGAGGGAGAAAAAGAAAATGGGAAGAAAGAAAAGAAAGGGAAAAGAAAAGTGGGGAAAAGAAATGAGGTCCAATCCTCATAACTTGGGTCACAAAAATGATCCAACGGAAACGATTTCAAAACCACTAGCTAAATAAAATAATTTAAACGTAATGGTAAAGTCAAATTGAAATAATTAAATCCCACAGTAATTAATTAAATATGGAAAATAACTTAAATGCACAACAATAAATAAATATTAAGAAAGCACATAAAATATTAATTTTCCCCAATTAAAAATCATAAAAATAATCCAATTAAAATCCAATAATTTTAAAACAAGAGAATAATTTTTGAATAAAATAAAAATAATCATTCAATAAAAATACACTAAAATACGGGGTGTTACAAAGGTTCAATTGCATGGGGAGAATTTCTACGAGTTCGTGTAAACATGCAGATATCTAAGCCACTACAGAGGGGTTCCATGTTTTCAATTAGGGGGGTGAACCCGTTTGGGTTCGATTTTCTTATGAAAGACTCCCTAATTTTTGTTATCTATGTGGATATTTGGGACATGGGGAAAAGGAATGTATAGCTGCGACATCTACTTCCAAGTTATCTGGTATGGATGCTTTACCGTATGGAATGTGGCTTTGGGTAGGTGGGTATTATGCACGTTTCTTCGGGGGAACAAACTAAGCAAAGCAATTTCCAAAGTCAGTTCCTGCATCTTCTTCTGGGGAAAAGCAAATGTCGGCATTACAGAAGACTAGGGTTCAGCCAGAGGTTGGTGATAGGGAGATGCTGATGGCGGAGGATGGTGAAGCATCTCGGAAAGAAACCGCTCAGGCTACAGCAACTGCTTCAACTGCTTTGAAAATAACTGCCGAATCAGTTGTGGAAATGAAGGAGTTGGAACTGAAGGTTTGTGAGGATTCTCGGAGTGTAACTATTCCTACCAAAGAAACTGCTTCAACTGCTATGAATGTAACTGCCGAAATAGTAGTGCAGGGGCAGGATGTTGAACCGGAAATGCTGACGCTGGAAATTGAGAACGAAGAAACAGGTGAAAGCTGTAGTATTGGGCCTATTGGGCCATTTCCGCCAAAGACAATTGAAAAAGGACTGAGGGATGCAAATCCTGTGGGTCTTAAGCCTGATGGCCATAGTACTCAAAAATGGAAATAGGTGTCTAAACTATATGAAACAACAATCTGTAATTCCCTATCTGCAAATTCATCTCGTGTTTTGTTGGAGGAAAGAGCTAAGAAATGCAAGGGGATTGTTTCGGAAGGATCTTCACAATGCAGGTCATCGAAGCGTGCTCACGTTTCGGAGGTTTCCTAGGATGGGAGTGGGAATCCAAAGGTTGTGATATCGGCGGTGGCTGTTGTACAGCACCGCCAAATGCCATGAAACTGCTCAGCTGGAATGCCCTTGGGCTTGGGAACCTACTGGGCATTCGAACCCTCTATGATCTTGTCAAGAGGGAAGATCCTGATGTGGTGTTCTTACAGGAGACAAGGTTTTCTTCTCGAGAGTTTGAATCTTGTAAGTACAAGTTAGGGTTTCTTAATTTTTTGGCTGTTAGTTGTTGTGGTAGAAAGGGAGGGATTGCTTTGTTATGGGGCCGAGATATTGATTTATCAATTATATCTTATTCCACAAATCATTTTGATGCTGTAGTTAAAGATGGGAATTTAGATATGGGACAATGGTTTTTAACTGCTATTTTTGGCTTTCCTGAAACAAATTTACGGTATAAAACTTGGAATTTGCTTAGATCATTGCGTAGAATTAATGGGGAAGCTTGGTTGGTTATGGGTGATTTTAACGAATTATTGCATCAGCATGAGAAGAAGGGTGGGAAACCAAGGCCTGATTGACAGTTATATGATTTTAGAGCAGTTGTTGAAGATTGTAATTTGAGGGATTTGAGATTTTCAGGGCATAAATTTACATGGTGTAATAGGAGAACTGGGGTTAATCGTGTATGTGAGAGGTTAGACAGATTTTTTGTTAATTCTGCTTGGTGGAATTGTTATCCTGATGCTCGAGTCTCTCATGGGGTGGTGGCTTACTCTAATCATTCACCTATCAATGTTATTTTGGATGGTGAAAGGGAGTTTTCCAGCTTTTCTAAGCCTTTTAAATTTGAGGCTATGTGGGTGGGAGAGTCAAACTGTGAGGAGATTATAAAGGATGTGTGGAGTAGGGTACCTAATTAGGTTTATATGGGAGGAATATCATAAATGTTAAAAGAGTGTGGGGCACACTTAAATATATGGAACAAATTGGGAATGTTCAACAACAGTTTGTTCGAGCTCAGAAAAATTTGCAGAACTTGGTTATGGAGGATTCAAATGTTGCTGATGCTGAGGCACTAGATTTGGCTAGAGCTGAGGTTCAATTACGGTTGGAGAGAAATGAGATTATGTGGAGACTGCATTCTAAGTCTTTATGTTTGAAGGAGGGGGATAATAATACAAAGTACTTTCACCTGAAGGCCTCATAGAGGAGACGAAAAGACAGAATTTATAAAATACAAAATGAACATGGGCAGTGGCAAGAGGGAGATAAGAGGGATAGGATTATTCTGGATTATTTTCAGCAGTTGTTTACTACCTCTAATCCTTTTCTGAATAATGCTTCTTTAGATTTTTTTAGAACCTTTAACTGGGAAGGTGTCGGATGATATGAATCAGGAATTGATTAAGGAGTTCAATGCTGAAGAAGTGAATGAAGCTTTGTTTCAAATGGACCCTGCAAAGGCCCCTAGCCCTAATGGAATGCCCCAAATATTTTTTCAAAAATATTGGCATGTCGTAGGAAATTCTCTGATTTCAGCAGTTCTTCAAGCTTTAAATTCAGGTTCCTTTCCATCTTCTTTGAACCTTGCTCATATTTCCCTTATTCCAAAAAAGAAGAGTCCTTCTAAGATGGGTGATTTTAGACCCATTCTTCTTTGTAATGTGGCTTATAAACTCATTGCAAAAGTTCTCTCAAATCGACTCAAAGCTGTTTTACCTCATGTTATTAGTGAGAGTCAAAGTGCCTTTATCCCTGGGTGCCTTATTTCGGATAATATTATGATTGCATATGAGTTAGCCCATTATCTTAAAAAGAAAAGGAATGGGAAAAAGGGATTCATGTCTTTGAAGTTAGATATGAGTAAAGCCTATGACCGTGTCGAGTGGGCTTTTATAAAATCTATTATGGGGGTGATGGGGTTTCATCATAAAGTTATTGAGTTGATCATGTGTTGTATTAGCTTTGTCTCATTTTCTGTTTTAATCAATGGGGGTCCTAAGGGCCCAATAATACCTTCAAGAGGCTTGAGACAAGGGGATCCCTTGTTCCCTTATTTGTTTCTGATTTGTACTGAGGGCTTGATATCCCTGTTGAATATTGCTGGGCTGAGAAAGGAAATTTCTGGTTTGAGAATTTGTAGGAGGGCTCCCATTATAAATCATTTGCTTTTTGCGGATGATAGTATTATTTTTTGTCAAGCTGAGGTTGAAGAGAACAGAAGAGTACAAAATCTGTTGGAGAGGTATGAAGCTGTTTCAGGACAAAAAATAAATAAGGAAAAAACAGCTGTTGTCTTTAGTAGTAATGTGAATGGAACTACTAAGTCTGAGATCAAGAATTTATGGGGTAATTGTGAGACTCAACAGTATGAGAAATATCTTGGACTTCCACATGTTATTGGAAAGAATAAAAAACGTGCCTTTGAGCCTATTAAGTAGAAAGTGTGGTAGAAATTACAATCTTGGAAAGAAAAATTGTTGTCACAAGGAGGGAAGGAAATTCTGTTGAAGGCAGTAGCACTTTCTATTCCTACATACACTATGAGTTGTTTACTTCTTCCATCTAGTTTATGTGCTAAATTGGAGGGGATGATGTCCCCTTTTTGGTGGGGCTAGAAAGGGTCTGAGAGGAAGATACACTGGTTTAGTTGGAATAAAATGTGTCGGAGCAAATTACAGGGAGGGTTAGGCTTTAAAGATTTAAAAAGCTTTAATTTACCTTTGTTGGCTAAGCAAGGGTGGAGGTTATTTCAGGCAGAGAATTCTTTGCTACACAGATTATGAAAGGCAAAATATTTTCCTAATACCAGTTTTATGAATGCTGATCTAGGGAATGGGAAAAATGTAAATATATGGCAAGATAGGTGGATTCTTGGTCATAATGCTTTAATGGCTGAAGGGATTGTGTTGAGGGAAGATTCTAGGCAGCTTTGTGTGGATGCTCTATTTCGGCAGAATGAAAAACAATGGGATATAACTAAACTTAGGACTCTCTTCAATCCAAATGTAGTAGCCGATATACTCAAAGTGCAACTAAGTTCTGTTGTAGCTGAGGATCAGAGGCTTTGGTCTTATGAGAGGAATGGCATGTTTAGTGTAAAATGTTGCTATCGATTTAGTTTTGATCAACTTGGTTCTCAGTTTGCAAAGTCCTCAAACGTACAAACTCAGAATGTATTATGGAAGCACTTGTGGAAAATGAAGGTCCCAAGCAAAGTAAAAATTCTTGCATTGTGTGCATTTAAAAATGGCCTTCCTACTGGGGAAAATCTAGTGTAGAAACAAGTATTGACAGATGCAACATGCAGATTCTGTTGTTAGAAAGGAAGGATATTTCACATGTTGTAGTGACTTGTAAGGCTTTAACAGGTTTGATGTAGGCTTATGTTCCAGGGTTGGTGTTTGACAGAGGAAAAACAGTATGCGATATGGCATTGGATGTTTGTTAAAGGCAAATGTATGAAAAGTTATCAGTGTTTTTTGCTTTAGCTTGGAGTTTCTGGTTTCGTAGAAATAAATATATGCATGATCAACTGTTACTACCACCTAAACAAGTTGCAGATAGTGTTGTTTCTATGTTGAAAAGTTTTGGGCAGGTTCAACAAAAGAATCAGGTTCAGTTAAAGCAGCATTATAAATGACAGGCTCCACAAATTGAATGGTTGAAACTGAATATTGATGGTGCAGTTTTTCCTGAGTTGGGAAAAACAGGAGTTGGGGCTATGTTACTGGATGATCATGGCAAGGTTTTAATGGCTGCAGGTAAAGTGGAAACAGAGATGGAAGGCGTAGAAGCTGTAGAACTGATGGCTATTTTCAGAGGATTGTCGTTGTGTGCAACCATGTGTGCAACCATGGAAGGCGGCGCTGGAGTTACTTTCACTCCAGCGCCGCCGTCGCACCACCTCCGGCCACCATCT
>NW_023358302.1:0-267 GCF_001411555.2 Juglans regia
GACAGGCTCCGTGCTTGTGCATCGAACTGTTAGGCGTGCTCCTCCTCATTTTTGCTCCTCGTGTGAATAGCATGTTGGGCTACCGAAGGGTTCCTGTGTTGCATACCTACAAAGATGGAATTTGTCCCTCTCGTCGCCCCTTGTCCTTGTCGGTGCTCATCTTTGGGTGCTGGCTGGACTCTGAAGTTGTCCACGTGTTACCATGCAAGCCTTCGAGTTTACGTTGGTTGTCATGGACCATGTGGGCGTTCTCGTGCTCTTGGATGC
>NW_023358303.1:0-259 GCF_001411555.2 Juglans regia
ACTAACAATTAGAAATGTGAAAAGAGACAACTTAGAGTAAAATTACCATTTTACCCTCTACATGTGGGCAAATGACCATTTTACCCCCTAACTTAAGGATTTGATATCCTAATTCCAAAAAAAAAACCAAAATTTACATTCCTCATGTAAATTTTGTCCCAAACTCAAATCTCAACTCAGAAAAATTTAAAACCAATCACAACTATGAAAAACTCACTATGGCCGAAACCTACATAGGCCATTTGTCTTATTTTGGTTG
>NW_023358305.1:0-272 GCF_001411555.2 Juglans regia
ATTAACATATTTCTAAACTTGAGTAAGCAATAAACATGTATTAACAAAGCCTAATGACAATATATTTTTAATAATAAACACAATATTTCAAATTTATATCACAACATATTTAGAATAACTCACAAACTATTTACAAATAATAATCACAATATGATAAAGAGTAAGCATCAAATCACAACAACATATTGATAAAGTTTAGAAATATACCTAGCACTCACAATATCCTCTTACAAATCAAAATCTTCAAACTTCCCAAAACAAGCAATCCTTCA
>NW_023358306.1:0-265 GCF_001411555.2 Juglans regia
TCAATTGTCCAAAAGCACGAGACAAGTGTTCGCCCCCGTTCATGCACGTCGGGTGGCAACATTGGGGGGCCATGTTGTGAGTGTTGTATTGCAATCTTTTGAGGCAACAAGGAAGATTGCTTTTGTAGAGCTTGTGTGATCTACGGTGTTCTTCGTCGGACCTTTGTGTGCTTGACATGGTAGGCAAAGCACCACGGGTGTGTCGCGGCGTGCCTTGGGGCAAGCCATGGGCCAAGCCATGGGGAGCCATGGGGCTTGCCACGGG
>NW_023358307.1:0-264 GCF_001411555.2 Juglans regia
TCGTTTTCGTGGGGGTGATTCCTACATTCTCGATTGCTTTCTAGCAACAAGCTTGTGCTTTAGGGACGGATTTGGTGGCACCTAGTGCCACGCATGGGCTTGTTGATGGGGGCAATCGGTCGTGCTAGGCGCTTTCTCACGTTGGCTAGCCCTCGTGTGCTCTAGTCTACCCCATGGCGGTTGGGCCTATTTGTTTGGATGCCTCCTTTGCAACATGCTTGTGCACGGCGGATGGTGTTATGGCACCCAGTGCTACGCACATTG
>NW_023358308.1:0-266 GCF_001411555.2 Juglans regia
CGATAAACTGGAGAGTGTGTTATATTTTGGAGTTTTTGACCAAGCTAATGAATAGATCTTGGTCCGAAATTTTTATGGAGTACTGTTAACATGTGTATATGATTATTGGTTGAGGATTTGTCGCATGATTACAAGTTTTGGTGAAATATTTTCTTAGGTCTAGAAACTTAGAAACTGGAAGAGGAAAAACAGTTTCTGTTTTGAGAAAGTTTAAATCTTTTATGGTTTAATCTTATTCCAATGGCTTTGATATTTTTATTGGAGGA
>NW_023358310.1:0-252 GCF_001411555.2 Juglans regia
CAAGCACGGAGCCTGTCAAGACATACAACCTTGTCACCACTCACACGCCGTTACGTCCGCCAGACCACAACATCAAACAAATTGAACCACACCCCAACCAAGCACAAGGCTAGCTGATCGTGTGGAAGCATTGTGTGGTGTCGAGCCTGCCCCGCTAGGCATGGGAAATAAGAGAAGAGAAAATAGTAACAATCGGGACAGTTGTTGAGGTCTCAACCCCTTGGGAGCCAAGCCAAACCAGCAAACAACCCA
>NW_023358312.1:7500-9903 GCF_001411555.2 Juglans regia
GCCCAAAAAACGGTCGTCGCCGGTCAAACCCCATGGAAGCGAGGCCAGCATCATCCGGATACCCCCGAGAGCAACAATGTGCGTAGCACTGGGTGCCATAACACCATCCGCCGTGCACAAGCATGTTGCAAAGGAGGCATCCAAACAAATAGGCCCAACCGCCATGGGGTAGACTAGAGCACACGAGGGCTAGCCAACGTGAGAAAGCCCCTAGCACGACCGGTTGCCCCCATCAACAAGCCCATGCGTGGCACTAGGTGCCACCAAATCCGTCCCTAAAGCACAAGCTTGTTGCTAGAAAGCAATCGAGAATGTAGGAATCACCCCCACGAAAACGAGCCCAAAAAACGGTCGTCGGGACATGGTCGGCCGTCGGCGGCCGCCGCCACAACCACCGCCGGCGGCGGTGGAGACGATACCCCCCCGCCGGTGGCATGGGGGGCGTGGCACACGCCCTTTCCATGAGCGCCAGGGGCATGCCCATGTGAGGGGGGCGGCATGGTCAGCCCTCCTGGCTGACCATGTTGGGGCTTGCATGCCCCCCCTAAAGAGCATTTAGAGCCAAATCCCAACCGGCAGGAGGAAACATCAAATGTCCGAGGAAACATAAAGGCCTTTTTATCGAAATACTTTGAATTTGGACGAGATTTTTTGCAGGCATGCTTAGAAAAATCATATCTTGAAGTAGGAGCAAGCCTCACAATTTTTCGACATCGGGATTTTTTTATTTAATTTTTTTGATTAAATAAATCCGAAAAATCAAAAAAAATCGAAAATAGGCAAAATCGATAGGTGATGCTTGGAACACATCCAAGATGTATTGGAATGAATTTAGGAAACCAATTTGGGTGGTTTCAATTGTCCAAAAGCACGAGACAAGTGTTCGCCCCCGTTCATGCACGTCGGGTGGCAACATTGGGGGGCCATGTTGTGAGAGTTGTATTGCAATCTTTTGAGGCAACAAGGAAGATTGCTTTTGTAGAGTTTGTGTGATCTACGGTGTTCTTCGTCGGACCTTTGTGTGCTTGACATGGTAGGCAAAGCACCACGGGTGTGTCGCGGCGTGCCTTGGGGCAAACCATGGGCCAAGCCATGGGGAGCCATGGGGCTTGCCACGGGGCTGTCAAGGCAAGCCATGGGGCTGCCATGGCAAGCCATGGGGCGTGCCGGCGGGGCTGTCCAGGCATGCCCTGGGGCAAGCCACGGGGCTGTCAAGGCAAACCATGGGGCATACCGGTCATTTGAGAGCAAACCATCAGTACATGAGCGTAACCGGTAGACGCCGTCTTAACCTGTGCATGCCATGGGGCTGTCGAGGAAAAGCCATGGGGCTGTCAGGCATGGCCGTAGACGCAGATGCTAATTTCTCATTTGATACGTGCCATGGGACATGCCATGGAGCCTAGAGGCAAGCCATGGAGGTACAATCAAGGCAGCATCGCCCAGGTGACACCAGGTCTTAACCTCCCATTGTGCATACCATGGGGCTGTCAAGGCAAGCCATGGGGCGTGCGAGCAGGGCTGTCAAGGCAAGCCGTGGGGCATGCCACGGGGCTGTCAAGGCAAGCCATGGGGCTTGCCACGGGGCTGCCTGGGCATGCCATGGGGCGTGCCATTGGGCGTGCCATGGGGCTGTCAAGCCAAGCCATGGGGCGTGCCATGGGGCTGCCAAGGCAACCAATGGGGCGTGCAAGCGGGGCAAGCCATGGGGCTGTCAAGGCGGGCCATGGGGCTTGCCACGGGGCTGCCAAGGCATGCCATGGGGCTTGCCACGGGGCTCGCTGTGCATGCCATGGGGCTGTCAAGGCAAGCCATGGGGCTGTCAAGTCAGGCCATGGGGCTTACCATGGGGCTGTCAAGGCAAGCCATGGGGCGTGCGAGCGGGGCTGTCAAGGCAGGCCATGGGGCTTGCCACGGGGCTGCCAAGGCATGCCATGGGGCTTGCCACGGGGCTGTCAAGGCAAGCCACGGGGCTGCCAAGGCAGGCCATGGGGCGTGCGAGCGGGGCTACCAAGGCATGCCATGGGGCTTGCCACGGGGCTGTCAAGGCAAGCCATGGGGCTGCCAAGGCAGGCCATGGGGCGTGCGAGCGGGGCTGCCAAGGCATGCCATGGGGCTTGCCACGGGGCTGTCAAGGCAAGCCATGGGGCTATCAAGTCAGGCCATGGGGCTTGCCATGGGGCTGTCAAGGCAAGCCATGGGGCGTGCGAGCGGGGCTGTCAAGGCAGGCCATGGGGCTTGCCACGGGGCTGCCAAGGCATGCCATGGGGCTTGCCACGGGGCTGTCAAGGCAAGCCACGGGGCTGCCAAGGCAGACCATGGGGCGTGCGAGCGGGGCTGCCAAGGCATGCCATGGGGCTTGCCACGGGGCTGCCAAGGCATGCCATGGGGCTGTCAAGTCAG
>NW_023358313.1:0-272 GCF_001411555.2 Juglans regia
AACAAAGAGACAACAATACTAGGCAAACATACGTCAAGTCCGTTAGGATTAAGACTCGCCTTAGCACAAAAACTCACTTTTCTCTTTGTTTTTCTCTCACTTTCTTCACACTCTCTTTTCTTTCCACTCTCTTTTTCAAAATTACTTTTCAACTCATTCTCTCTTTTGCTTAAGGTTTTAGTCTCACCCTCTTCTTTTTTCTCTCTCATTTTTCTGTCTTTCTCCATTTCGGTCTCACTATTTCTTTTCTTCTCAATCTCACATTCACTCTT
>NW_023358314.1:0-259 GCF_001411555.2 Juglans regia
GTCGCCGGCACGATGGCCGTGCGATCCGTCGAGTTATCATGAATCATCAGAGCAACGGGCAAAGCCCGCGTCGACCTTTTATCTAATAAATGCATCCCTTCCAGAAGTCGGGGTTTGTTGCACGTATTAGCTCAAGAATTACTACGGTTATCCGAGTAGCAGATACCATCAAACAAACTATAACTGATTTAATGAGCCATTCGCAGTTTCACAGTCTGAATTAGTTCATACTTACACATGCATGGCTTAATCTTTGAGA
>NW_023358316.1:0-267 GCF_001411555.2 Juglans regia
GTCTCAACCCCTTGGGAGCCAAGCCAAACCAGCAAACAACCCATCGTCGGCCGAGAGCACGCGTAGGAATCTAGTGCTAAGAAGCACCAAACACCATGCCACACTCACACCTCAAGGATGCCATGCACGAGGATTGAACCCCCACGAAGATCAACGCATCAAGAAGGAAACCGTATCAAGGTTCAACCCCATGGGAACAAGGCCATCAAGGTCCGGAAGCCACCTCAATGAAGCATGTGCGTAGCACTGGGTGCCATAACACCATCC
>NW_023358317.1:0-259 GCF_001411555.2 Juglans regia
TGGGGTTTGACGGGCGACGACCGTTTTTTGGGCTCGCTTTCGTGGGGGTGATTCCTACATTCTCGCTTGCTTTCTAGCAACAAGCTTGTGCTTTAGGGACGGATTTGGTGGCACCTAGTGCCGCACATGGGCTTGTTGATGGGGGCAATCGGTCGTGCTAGGGGCTTTCTCACGTTGGCTAGCCCTCGGGTGCTCTAGTCTACCCCATGGCGGTTGGGCCTATTTGTTTGGATGCCTCCTTTGCAACATGCTTGTGCAC
>NW_023358318.1:0-312 GCF_001411555.2 Juglans regia
ATACTCTCAAAAGACCACGACGCCGTGCAAGTCTGAGATGCTTTGACAGAAAAAGAGCCGATTTCCCATTATTAATTTTTTGGCCAGACTAGCTCTCTTATAATTCAAAGGTTTTAGTCAACCTTTTAACAGACGTAGAATCCCCATTAGCAAAAACAAGAAGATCATCTGCATAAAATAGGTGAGAAACCAAACAGTTAACGTGAGGTTTTGTTGTTGTCTGTGACTGATTTGAACCGATATGGATCCTGTACTGATCAGGTTAGCTCACAAGTGGCGAGGAAATGATTTCGGGGATAATTCGACGTAAAG
>NW_023358319.1:0-255 GCF_001411555.2 Juglans regia
GCTTCCTCTTTGACGTAGATGTGCACGGCGGATGGTGTTATGGCACCCAGTGCTACGCACATGCTTCATTGAGGTGGCTTCCGGACCTTGATGGCCTTGTTCCCGTGGGGTTGAACCTTGATACGGTTTCCTTCTTGATGCGTTGATCTTCGTGGGGGTTCGATCCTCGTGCATGGCATCCTTGAGGTGTGAGTGTGGCATGGTGTTTGGTGCTTCTTAGCACTAGATTCCTACGCGTGCTCTCGGCCGACGATG
>NW_023358320.1:0-273 GCF_001411555.2 Juglans regia
GGGTGCAACACGAGGACTTCCCAGGAGGTCACCCATCCTAGTACTACTCTCGCCCAAGCACGCTTAACTGCGGAGTTCTGATGGGATCCGGTGCATTAGTGCTGCTATGATCGCACCCATCAAACTAATTACTTGAAATTCATATAATCCATGACCGACATACTAGCGTCCTTCCGATCCCAATCCAAACGGAGATCTGATCCAAACCCATGGCTACGCGATGGGCAGGGCGAGATTTCCCGAAAAATCCACACCCGAGTGGTCCTTCTTGTC
>NW_023358321.1:0-1435 GCF_001411555.2 Juglans regia
AGGCATCCAAACAAATAGGCCCAGCCGCCATGGGGTAGACTAGAGCACACGAGGGCTAGCCAACGTGAGAAAGCCCCTAGCACGACCGATTGCCCCCATCAACAAGCCCATGCGTGGCACTAGGTGCCACCAAATCCGTCCCTAAAGCACAAACTTGTTGCTAGAAAGCAATCGAGAATGTAGGAATCACCCCCACGAAAACGAGCCCAAAAAACGGTCGTCGGGACATGGTCGGCCGGCGGCATCCCAGCATACAACCAATGGCGGTGGAAGCAATACCGGCCGTTGAAGCGTCTTCGCCCTTTCCATAGGCGCCGAAGTTATACCATGTGAGAAGCTGACATAGTCGACAGCTGACCATGTTGGGGCTTGCATGCCCCCCCTAAAGAGCATTTAGAGCCAAATCCCAACCGGCAGGAGGAAACATCAAATGTCAGAGGAAACATAAAGGCCTTTTTTATCGAAATACTTTGAATTTGGACGAGATTTTTTGCAGGCATGCTTAGAAAAATCATATCTTGAAGTAGGAGCAAGCCTCACAATTTTTCGACATCGGGATTTTTTTATTTAATTTTTTTGATTAATAAATCCGAAAAATCAAAAAAAATCGAAAATAGGCAAAAATCGATAGGTGATGCTTGGAACACATCCAAGATGTATTGGAATGAATTTAGGAAACCAATTTGGGTGGTTTCAATTGATATTAACTTACTTTGTGGTCTGGTGCATTGAATTTCATGCGTCCGGTGTGGCTTGGTAACATTGGGGGGCATATGTTGTGAGTGTTGGCAATTATATACGATCTTTTGGGTAACAAAGGAAGATTTAGCCTTTTAACTAGAGTTTGTGTGATCTCTCTGATTGTTCTTAGATGGGACCTTTGTGCTTGACATGGTAGGCAAAGCTTTCCACGTTACCTTCATGGCGTAACCATGGAGAAGCCAAGAAAATAACCATAGACCATGGGGACTTATGAGTTTGTTAACCATGGGCTGCCATGGCTGTAACTCATGGAGTAGATCATTTTGAAGACGTATACCATGGGGCAGAAATACCCAGGTACACGTCAAGGCAAACCATGGGAGACATGCCGGGTGGAGGCTCAGAGGCAAAACCCACGTCCAGTGCATGAGGCATGGCAGATAGACATAGTGCTAACCTGTGTACATGCCATGAGTGAGGGAAAACCCATGGGTACGTCAAGGCATGGCCCGTGGGCACCGTGCTACCCTCGTTGTGCATGCCATGGGGCATGCCATGGGCACCACCGAGGCAAGCCATGGGGCTGTCAAGGCATCGCCCGTGGGCACCGTGCTAACCTCGCTGTGCATGCCACGGGGCTGTCAAGGCAGGCCATGGGGCGTGCCATGGGGCTGTCAAGGCAAGCCATGGGGCATGCCCGCGGGGCTGTCCAGGCATGCCATGGGGCTGTCAA
>NW_023358322.1:0-245 GCF_001411555.2 Juglans regia
ATTCAAAGTTGCTACATAGTTACAACAAAGAGAAAGAAAGAAATTTGTTGATTAAACCTTATGATCAAAGGGGCTGCTGCATACATCACTCAAGTTGGTATATTGTCTTATTGTTAGTCTTTCATTCGTATAATTTCATTGATTCTCGTGTCATTTTTATTCCTTCATGTTTCTCTTGTTCTTGTTTCCTGGATCTAATTACTAGTTGGGATAATACAAGGTTGTATTGTCTTGATTTAGTTCAA
>NW_023358323.1:0-254 GCF_001411555.2 Juglans regia
GCGTCGGAGGAACTAGATCCTCTACAGGGGGTGGCTGACGTCCCCTCGCCTGTCCAATGCTACGCCGATGCGTGGTCATGTCGAGGGGGCTCATCTGATCTTTGACCCGCTCCTCTGGCTTGGTCGGCACTCCCCGTGCAAGTAATAGTCGGCTGATGAGGACACCATATGGGAGATTATCCGTGGAGACGATGCTCGCCTCGTAACGGATCCTCTCAAAAATGTGCAGTGGCAAATCTATAGGATCTCCACGT
>NW_023358324.1:0-280 GCF_001411555.2 Juglans regia
AATGTTATTTTGAAGATATTTGATGTTAGTTTCGAACATATGAAATTTTATGGAAGGAGATATTCGGTTAGGCCAAAGTGATGATGTTCTTGGCTAAATTTATATTTTGGTTGATGTTTACCCATGTGATCTTGAGTTTGAAGCTTGTATCTGTTTTAGGACACCTTTTTGAACCATGTGATGTTTTGGTTTGAAGATCACTTCTTTATAAGTCATGGATCAAGAGGTTGATCAAAACAAGTTAGAAACAAAATTCTGTTTTGAACTTAGAAGAGAAACC
>NW_023358325.1:0-260 GCF_001411555.2 Juglans regia
GGAAGAACAGATTGTGAGGCAGGTTCTTCATTTATTTCAAGGGGAAGAATGAAGGAGGGACTATTGGAGCAGAAGAAATGGGTGGTGGAAGTTGATTTTCTAGAAGTATGGGCAGAGTAGTTGTAGTGGAGGGGGAAGGATTTAAAAAATGAGGAGAGGAAAGAGGGGGATGGAGGGATGATTGTGGGGGTGGGGAAAGATGAGGTTGATGATGGAAGGGGAAATCAGTTTCATGAAATGTAACATCCCTCGAGATGAAA
>NW_023358326.1:0-249 GCF_001411555.2 Juglans regia
ACCCCCCACACCAACACAATGTTCCGCATCCAAGAGCACGAGAACGCCCACATGGTCCATGACAACCAACGTAAACTCGAAGGCTTGCATGGTAACACGTGGACAACTTCAGAGTCCAGCCAGCACCCAAAGATGAGCACCGACACGGACAAGGGGCAACGAGAGGGACAAATTCCATCTTTGTAGGTATGCAACACAGGAACCCTTCGGTAGCCCAACATGCTATTCACACGAGGAGCAAAAATGAGG
>NW_023358327.1:0-244 GCF_001411555.2 Juglans regia
ACAGGGGCGGCGATCGGGATCCTCTCTCCTCAACGGTTCCTCTCTCCTCAACGGGCGTAACGTACTGGGGGGGGGCTGATCAAAGCGCCGGAAGACCCACGGAGGGGTCGCCTGAGCCGGGCGAGTCTTTCTGTGCCGGCGGTGAGCCGCCACTCGCCGGACAGGGGCGGCGATCGGGAGTCTCTCTCCTCAACGGGCGTATTGATGTACAGAGCGTTTCTCTCTCCTCACGTATTCAAGGAAA
>NW_023358328.1:0-261 GCF_001411555.2 Juglans regia
AACTTGAAAGAATTGCAACCAAAATAAGACAAATGGCCTATGTAGGTTTCGGCCATAGTGAGTTTTTCATAGTTGTTATTGGTTTTAAATTTTTCTGAGTTGAGATTTGAGTTTGGGACAAAATTTACATGATGAATGTAAATTTTGGTAATTTTTTGGAATTAGGATATCAAATCCTTAAGTTAGGGGGTAAAATGGTCATTTGCCCACATGTAGAGGGTAAAATGGTAATTTTACTCTAAGTTGTCTCTTTTCACATTT
>NW_023358329.1:0-263 GCF_001411555.2 Juglans regia
AGTAGTAGTCAGCATACGCCGAGTACATCTGCAGGAGATGTGCGGCCTGCTTGGGTTGATGCGGTCATCTCACAGCTGACTGCGCATATTGATCATAAGATCGATCGATCGCTCGAGGCTATATCGGCGTTTGTTGCCGAACTCACCCATCGTGTAACTATCCTCAACGACAAGGTTGATACCTTGACTGAGGAAGTACGGAGTTCGACTTTTGCGGATAACGTTATCATCTGACTGTTGTTTACTACGTTCTATCAATTTTT
>NW_023358330.1:0-251 GCF_001411555.2 Juglans regia
CATGTCAAGCACACAAAGGTCCGACGAAGAACACCGTAGATCACACAAACTCTACAAAAGCAATCTTCCTTGTTGCCTCAAAAGATTGCAATACAACACTCACAACATGGCCCCCCAATGTTGCCACCCGACATGCATGAACGGGGGCGAACACTTGTCTCGTGCTTTTGGACAATTGAAACCACCCAAATTGGTTTCCTAAATTCATTCCAATACATCTTGGATGTGTTCCAAGCATCACCTATCGATTT
>NW_023358331.1:0-258 GCF_001411555.2 Juglans regia
GCACCCAGTGCTACGCACATTGTTGCTCTCGGGGGTATCCGGATGATGCTGGCCTCGCTTCCATGGGGTTTGACGGGCATCTCCATTTTTCATTTTACATTTGGTTGGCCGCATGGTGGCCGGGCATGTGTGTTTGTTTGCTTCCTCTTTGACGTAGATGTGCACGGCGGATGGTGTTATGGCACCCAGTGCTACGCACATGCTTCATTGAGGTGGCTTCCGGACCTTGATGGCCTTGTTCCCATGGGGTTGAACCTT
>NW_023358332.1:0-26913 GCF_001411555.2 Juglans regia
ACGTGTACTCTAAATTTCTAATTTAATAAAGGGAACACCTAATAGACATTCTATTCAAACATTCACCCATAAGAGACTCTCAGAGTCCATCCCAACATAAAATTGTCTATACATAAACATAACCCATCATCCATAAATATAACTGTTCTAGTTAAAGAAGGCACTAAGCGTTTGTCTCTCCCTCTACAATAGTGCCTTACTCCCCAGCCTTTTTTTCATTACCTACACATTTAAAACAAAAGTGAGTCGAATACTCAGTAAGTAGTGCACCATGCTATTAACTTATTAATCACATAATCTTTTCTTTTGAAAACATGCATACATAAACATTTGCTACTCGTGACAATGCTTTCATGTATAAACAGTTTAAGGAATAAGCCATACTTTCATGCATAAACATTTAAGAAATAAGCAATAACTATGCTTTCATGCATAAACATTTTGAGAAATAACTATACTTTCATGTTTCACTTTCTTTGACCGGTACCCACTATTACGCCCCGTGTTTTAGGGTTAGTGGTCTTCCTTTGGACCTGGATTCCGCCCGTGGCCACAGCTTGAGAATCCATTTCAGTCAGGGGGTAGCACTGGGTGCACTACCAGTACTACTTACCTGGCATTGCAATCTGCCCATTCCTTTGGTACCATTTTCATTCATATGGCCATTACGTATTTTCATACAATAAGACGTTCATTTATTCTGTCCTTTCTTTCATTCATTCATTTCAGCCCTTTTAGTCATTTCTTTTCAGTCATTTTCATTTAACAATGCATTCATCGAAAAAAAATCATTTAAAAGCATGAGCTTAAACATCATTTTTCATGGCATCCATAAAGTATTAGTTTATAAGGAAAATTTAAAACATTTTCTTCGCGTCATTTAAAGCATAAGTTCATAGGGACATTTTAAAACACTTTGTTCACGTCATTTAAAGCATCATTTCATAGGGACATGTTAAAACGCTTTCTTCGCGTCATTTAAATCATTAGTTCATAGAGACATTTTAAAACTCATTTAAAGCATCACTTGAAGCATAAGGCATGAGACATTCATTTCCTTTCCTTTGCAATCAAAATGTTTTCATCATCTTTCTTAGTTCGATGCACATGCATTTTTATGAACAAGATACATTTTCATGCTATACTACATATAGGAATAATCAATAAGTTTCTTGAGAGAGCATGTATGAAAATCTTATGATTTAGAACCTACGTGCATGCATTACCTTATACACATACACACAATTATAGTTAATAGGGGCTATCAAGAAATGGCTTGTACATACTATATTCATTTACTCTTTTCTTTAGAAGAACAATTGCAATAAGAGAGAGAAATTTTCTTTCATAAAGAGAGCTTGGTGTAAGAACATGGTCATAGCTACTTACTTATATGCTCTTAGATACTTCCAACTTCAATATAGGTCCTATTCCAATAAATAGCATAAGCGTGTTAATACTCACACAATATTCTTTAGCCCTCCGAGAAAACCACGATATTACAATCTAACGTTCCTTCTATGCTTAATATTAACCCAAATGACTACTCCTCAACTCGACTTACAAGAGAAATAACCTAAATATTAAGACATGCTACCTGTCTATGGAAAGACTATTTTAAAAGTTTACATGAAAAGTAGTTAAGAATTCATAAGCTTCAAGCAAGGTCTCTTTGGTTCAAGCTCACTTTGGGTTATGGACATTAGGAGATAAAATCTGGAAATTCTCAACAATGGGCTTTCAAATAGATTTAGGCATATCAGATAGGCTAAACAAGCTTAGGAAACATGCCCTTTACATCAACTTGTGGTCCCTTATTATAAAAAGGTTAGCTTATCAATATTTTCGACTCTTGGGTTAGGTAGAATTTAACCAAACGAGGGACAACATAAATGGGCTATTTTTACATCAAGACATGGCATGACATGGACTTATGAATACTTGGACAGCTTTACCTATCATAATATATCATGCATAATTCATCTCTTATACCTAAACCAACTATGTTATAATCTAATCACACAAGCAATATTTAAATAGTTTGGATAACACCTCCCATTAAAATTAAATTAGCATAAGGTATAGCAAAGTTACTCATAAGCAAACTTTTAAACACTCAAGTTCATACTTTATCCACTTAATACCCTTTAAAAGAAAAAATATAAAATTATAGAACCAAGCAAAACCTTTAACCGAACCTCTTAGCATTCTAAAAAAAAATCGCCAATAAATTTGAACACAAACACATGGTACCGACATATATACGTTAAAATCACACCAATCATCACCTATGATTAAACCAAGTTTAATGACAACATAGCAAATTTCGAAATATAGGAAAGCACATAACAAAAACTACTTTAACATATTCGGTTTGGGCTAAAAACAGAGCACCCATATTTATTTACAAGATGGTAAATTAACAACACCAAAATACAAGTTAAAACAACTTAGTGAGCTTCCAAAATCAAACTAAATCAAATGAGTCAAATTAGGATTTTTACCTTGAGCTCTTAGCCCCTTTCAAAACACAAGTGGAATACCAAATAGGGAAATAGCCATGTGGATGAAGAGCCAAAATGATAGCACTGTGTTACCCCCAAAACCGAAACATCAATGGATAAGGTAAATCATGAAAATCGAAACCAATATGGAAACCATGCTCGGAAGTGAACCAAAAGTTTATTACCTTCAAGATTTTACCCTTTTGAAGATGAAAACAAGCTTTGGTTCCAAGCTTTGAGGCAAAATCGGAAATGGGTATGGAGGTAGTGTTCTCGTACGGTTTGAAGAGGATGAGAGAAAAAAAAAAAAATTTATTCTTCCCTTTCCATGGAGTCACAAAGCTTGAAGGAGATGAAGAGAACTTGGTTTCTTGAAGATGAGAAGAGAGGAGAAGAAGAAAGGAAGGTGTGCATCGGCTTTAGCTTGCTTGGAAAGGAAGATGAAATTTTATTTCTTTCTTGGGTGTTGACCGACGAGTAGGAGTAGAATGCTTTAGGATTAGTTTTGTTTTTCTTTTCTCCTTTTGTGTTGCTTTCAGCGTAAGCTTGGAGGATGGAAAATGAAATTTTAGTCTTTGTTTCCTCCTTCCATCACAAGGAAACAAATGGATGGTGGAGATCTATCCACTTCAATGATACTTTTCACCTACCAATCTAATGGTAGAGAATAATTGGATCATTTCTTCAATGAATAAAATAAAAGGGCCTAAGGAAAAATATTTCAAAGTTTTAAAAATCATACTCTTGATTTATTTTAATAAATTATATTTTAAAATAAACCATACTCATCTTAAAATAAAATTATTAAAAATAATTAAAATCTTTATCTCAAAATATTTAACTTAGAGAATTAATAAAATGACGTAAGGACCTACGTAGTAGGACTCGGGTATTACACAATCAACCTGTTTGATCACCTTGCTGCCATCATATGGAGGAGCCGAATTATCATATATCAACTGATGAATCTCATCATGAGTGGGATCATCGTCTGCTGAAGCCTCATCCTCAATGGTATCCTCACCATCTATCCCTGAACCCTGTTGTTGTGCAGGGTATGCACCAAGCTCACGGGCGATCCTAAGAAATTCAGTTATAATGTATGTTGAAATAGTAATACTCACTCTCTGAATAATGAACGAGAATGACTCCTCAATAGCCTCCATTTGACCCATGGCCCAATAAAATTCATTGACCATGTCAGGATAGGCCACCCCTCTCTACTGATAGATCAGGTTCCATCATCTATCGCTAATAATAGATAATAGGCACCTCCCACCCTTGATAAAATCGCGAAAATCTTCTATAACGATCTCTCACTCAACCAGTATCAACCACCTCGGCTCACTAGCTTCACCGCTAGTTTGGCCCTCTCTCCCACGTTTCCTTCCAACATATGTTATTAATTCATTGTTCATAAAACAAAAAGACAATGAATATAAATAAAATGGAAAGTTGTAAAATTTATACTGAGTACTGGTCAAACTAAAAGGTAGCCTATTCGAATAGCGCGTTCGAACGGTTTGAAAACTGTTCAAATAGTTTTTTCCAAATAGAAATTTTCTCGTTCGAACGTGGCACGTTCAAACGGAAAAACTAGTTGTAAACTCGTTCAAATAAACTTACTTCATTTGAACGGATAAAATTATACAAAAAATAAAACTGTTTGAACAAAAGTGACACTTGTTCGAACGGTTTATACACATTCAAATAAATAAAAAATATTATTCGAACAACAGCATCATATGGCCATCATTCTGATAATTTAATAACGTTCAAACTATTGCTTATCCGTTTGAGAAAATATATTCAAACGAATAATTAACTCAGTTTTTTTCGTTTGAATGTGTAGTGCCATGTTTGAAATAAAAAATGTTTGTTTGGCAAAAAGTATTAGAATACTTTTCAGGCCGTTCGAATGAGCTAACCCATGAAAATTCATGGCTGAGTTGACTCAAAACCGAATTAAAAACCAACGATTCATCATGAATCGTTGGTTTTAAGCATATAAACTTACATGGAGTTAATCCATCATTTCTACGGCCAAATGTTGTGTGTGGTTATAACATCCCGCTCCTTCTTCTCTCTAATAGTGAGCAAATTCCAAAGATGGAATTTATTATAAGGAGGGGAGGATGTAACAGTTTGCTCATTCTCTCTAGCGATCGTGAGTCTCGTCTTGTGTGCCAAACCTTGAAGGCGTGTTTTTAATGTTAGCAATTGATTTTAAAGTACGCCCAGTGTTTTAAAACCCTCAAATATTTTAAATGTCCTCAAAATATTTATATGGGGTATTTTCAATGTTATTGGACCAAGCCTGATGATTTTAAGAAAGACAATTGTAATATTTTTGAGAACTCCAAAAATATTATAAATGTGGAAAATTATTTTATCTAAATGATTTTAGTTTTTTAAAGTAATATGGTACTTAGAATTATGTTGAAAATTCTAATTAATTAGATGGTTTTATTCTCGTAAAAATATTTAGCAAAACTTCATCATTTATTTAATGATGAAAGAATATTATTTTATAAACTAAAATTGAGTTTAAATTTATGATATAGTATTCTATCTTAATTCCTCTTAGTGTTTTCAGTGAAATCAATGTTTAATTGTCCACCGTTGGATCTAGATTAGGGATCTTAGATGAAGGGCTAGGATTAAATACCCAAAAGGGAAACCCTAGCCCCTCATTCCCCCACCTTCCCTCTCTCTCCAGTCACGTGTGCAGCCCCCTCCCCCTCAAACCGAATTCTCACCTTCGGCGGCCCAACCCTTACCGTCGTAGCAGCACATGCTGCCGACCAACAGTATCTCCCCCTCATGCCAGCGACCACCCCACTGGGTCCAGCCCACAACATCTCTCTCTCCTCCACTCGAAATGGATTTCCCTCTCTCAGAGGTCTCCACCATAGTGCCGCCGTTAGCCACCCCCATGCCACAGCACCACCACCAGTAGCCTCTTCCCTCATTGGCGACCTCTTGCTAGCCCCCCCATGCCCAGTCGAAGCCCCCATCACCCACACACTGTCTCACCCTCTCATGGGTCCTTCATGACCCACAACTAGATCAATCGCCACCTAGCCACTGTACCGCCTCAAGCCACCACCGAGCTCCATGAACCCCCCAGCACCTCCTTTAGCCCCTCCATGCCTCGCCATAGCTAGCCAAGCTCCCCCTCCATTCCCCTTGTTTGAGACCCACGACCCAAGCTCCTCCATGAGCCACCATGTCTCCGCCGTGTGCCACCTCAGCACCACTATGAGGCAACTGTGAATAACCATTGTACGTGGCTAGCCGCCACGTACAACCCTTCCATAGCCACCAATGAACTCCCCGCCATGTCGACCACCCCCGCACCACCTAGACTTAGTAGCCAAAATCCTAGATTCGGTCCTCGAGATAGCCTCATTCCATGGTCACGGTAGTGACTACTACCGCCCAAGCTAGTGGCTTCTGATGCTATTGGTTGTGTCGGACAGCGATGCAACGCACGGTATAACTTTCTTTCCCTTTCCCTCATTAGCTTTCTTGTGAAGTTGGTTGTTGACTATGTTGTGTTGTGGAGTTCGCTGTGCAGTGTGGTCATGTGAAGTGTGGTCATGTACGTGAAGTGTTGGGCATAGTTGTATAGTGTGTTGTGTAGCAGTGTTGTGAACTGGGTTGTATTGGTAGTTGGAAAGTGTGAAGTAAGGTTGATGCGTGGTGTAGTGTGGGTTGAAAGGAGTACATGTGGAGTGTACTCTCGTGGCGTAGTGTGGAATGAGAAAAGTATACGTGGAGTGTACTCTCGTGGCATAGTGTGGAATGGGAAGAGTACACGTGGAGTGTACTCTCATGGCGTAGTGTGGATTGGGAAGAGTGCACGTGGAGTGTACTTTGCGTGGCGTAGTGTGGATTGGAGGGAGTACACGAGGAGTGTACTCCGTGTGGTGAATCGTGATACACCGTGTGGCGTGGCACGAAGGAATGGATGATTGGATTGTTGAGGAGCGTAGAGAGTGATGTGTAGTATTGGGAACTGTGGAACAGTGTCCCAGATTAATTATGATGTGACCGTGAGGTCAAAGTGACGTGTGTCACTGTATAGCAGTGTTATGGCTATTGTACATGTGAAGGGATGGAGTGGCATAAATGTAACGCCCCGGTCCCTCTTGGGTCGGAGAGTTACTTTCTAACACTTAAACTCACATTTCAACAATATGAAAAAAAAGACTCCAAATTTCCAATATCATATAGAAAAAATTTGATTCAAGCTACTATACTTAAATCATCTCACCCAAAGCCTCAAAATCTTGATCCTCAGCTGAACCATCAAAATATCTGAAAAATATTATGGAGATAAGGGGTGAGTTATCAACAACTCAATAAGCAGAGAGCATATACTAACATGCAAACATGAGCATTTAGAAAGTTCGGTATGCAAAACAAGAAATTTACTTTCAGAATGTAGAAACAACATATTTTCTTTCAGAATGCATAAACAAAACTTGTTACAAAACATTAGAGCGAAAATTTTCAGAAAAACAAACTTGTTCTAAAAAAGAAAGTCATTTGGCATATTCAAACTGAAACATTATATTCATATCACCTCATAGCATCACAACGGGACAAATACCATGTTTAACCTCTGTGGTAGGGTTATAAACCACCATTATACCCGTGGCTGGGCTGTATACCATGTTTCACCCCCATGGCAGGGTTATAAACCACCATTATACCCGTGGCTGGGCCTTAACAGAAACAGAACAGAACATCATCGGAACCAGATCACATTCAAATACAGAATTAGAACTTCATGCCAAGGTTTTCAGATGACACATCATATCAAAACAAAATACTGAATAGCTTCAGATCATTTCACATGTTCAAAATAAACAGAGTCCAAAACATCTTCATTTATTCATAGCAAAAACTTTTAGATTTTCATATTCGCTCCTTTTGTATAGTTCAGAAACAGAATGCGCAAAATTAGCTCGTCTATACCAGTCATGACAGAAAATAATTTCTCTTATATAGAATTTATGCATATGCAAAACAAACATTTGAGGTCGTTTCATATTTCTTTTCAAACAAACATGCATATTTTCAAAGTCGATCTCATTTTATTTCTTTTATGCAAAACTAGTATATGAACCCCGCTTACCTGGACAACTTAGATTTTCAGAATTTTCCTCAAAATGTCGAGTCGACTATAAATCGGCACCTATAAAAATAATCACATAATTTCCGTAAGCTTTCAATCAGTTACGAATTTCGATATTTAAGCCTAAACTTCTAAAATAACCTATTTTAATATCTCAAAACTTAAAACCCTCATAATCCCAAAATATATCATCACTTCCGAAACATCACCAATATCCACCATGACCAACGTCAAACTCAAAACACCAATATTTAAACCCGAAACAGCCAACAAATTTCATAGCATAAACCAATTACACAAACAACTCCACCATCCAATCCAACCGACTCCCTTACTCCTTGGACTCAGTCCGGCACAACCAACCAATTAACAGTAAATATGAGTTAGCGCAGAAATACATTTAAATCTCAAAAGTTCTTTACGAAAAATACTTACAATGCTATAATATAATTTTTGAAAGATCACGGAGGTGCTAGAAGTGGCGGCAAAACAACGGAATAGTGCAAAATGTACTGTGGCCGTGGGTCTCAAAAACTCACTTTTGAACGGGGACAAACCAAGACCCAAGATTGATAGGGAAGGGATTAGGGATGTCGGTGAAGCTAGTGGTGCTGGTGGTTGGCCGTGGGTGGCGGCGCAAAGGGTGGTTGAAGTGCAAAAATATCCAAATCGGAAATGGGGTTGGTTGTGCTTCACCGGTGATGGATCGGAGCTGGGGTTGGGTCCATTGGGTTGCTAGGAGGTGGAGGATGAAGTGGTGAAGAAATGGTGGCCGGTGGTGGCGCGACGGCGGCGCAAGGAGTGCTGCGGCTTTAAGCTGCTCGTGGGGGCTATCGGCGGTGATGGAGGAGTTAGAAATGGAGGGGGAGTGTCGCCGGTAGGTGGGGAAGCTGAAGGAGTGGGCGGTGTCGCGCACGGAAAGCAGCGGTTCCGGAAGAAAAGAAAGAAAAAGAAAGAAGAAAAAAAAAGGAAGAGAAAAAGAAAGAAAAAAAAGAAAAAAAAATGAAGGGAAAAGAATGAGGTCTAAACCTCACAACTTGGGTCACAAAATTTCAGCGAAAATTATTTCAGAACAACAATTTAAATAAAATTAATTTAAACACATTGACTAAGTAAAATTAAATAATTAAATCCAACGATACAATAATTTTAAAACCCACAAACTAATTTAAAATAAGAGAAATTTAAATGCAAAACAATAATTAATATTAATAAAGCATAACAAAATAATTTTCACAACTTAAAAAAATTATAAAATAAACCAACGAGAAATCCAATAAATTTTAAAACAAGAGAACTAATATTTAAATTAATTAAAAATAATCATTCAGTTAAAAAACACTAAAATACGGGGTATCACATCCTCTCCCCCTTAAATAAAATTTCGTCCTCGAAATTTGTAAGGTCAAACGTCAATGCTAAGGCAGTTACAAGATACAACTCAGAACATGCTTAAGAAAATCACACCATCAAAAACTCCCAAACAGGCATGAGTAATGTTCTCTCAAGTCTACTGCGAAAGGCGATTCCATCATATTCGCATTAGTCTCCCAATGGCACCTCACGTCTAGTAATCCTGGGCAGCCACGTAATCCGAAATCTCCACTTCCACAAAACACTCAGTAATTTCTGATGATTATTATCTTCACACAATAAACTGGTAATCTCAAAATCACCAAGAATGTCCTCCTGAATCTACACCAACTATCATCCTTAAATTTGATATGGATCAAATCCCAGAACCCGCCACTATAACCCCGAACTAATAACAAGCATATCCAAACTAGATCAATACTTTCAATCTCCAAAGAAATAATCTCCTTGAAAATCCCTATATCAATAACTTGACTCTAATCAACCCCATTTTAATGGTCACATACTAATCAGTCTCCAAAATAAATCAAGCTAGCACACCAAGTCTACATAATTAAAAACTTAAATCTTATTTCAATTTAGTCCTTCAAATCTGTAATTCTAAAACCTTAAATTATACCAGAATCATTTTATGAAATCTGTAAGATCGATGAACTTATATCCAATAATAAAACAATCGACTCCTGAAGCTTTCAAAATCTAAAATATTAAATGATAACAAATCATTTCCTAAAGTCTGCAAAATCTTAAACTTTTGGTGAAATTCGCGTAAATCTATCCTTAAAGTTTGTTGAACTTACAACCTCCTATTCTAAAGCCTTGTGTCATACATCCACGAAATCGAAAACCTCAAATGTCCTACTCCCCAAAAAGATCACCCAAACCATGTCGTTCCTTTCAAACCTTGATATTATGAAAGCAAACCAAGTCGATAAAAGTTCAAGCCTATTACACTAAATATAACAATAGTCTTCTCAGTCGTACCATCTTTCTACCATAACTTAATCCTTAACCCAATATTTAACTTCGAACGAAACGAACAAAATAAAATAAACTTAATAAATAAAATAACATAATTTCAATTCAAATAAAATAAAATCAAACAAAATGGAGTAAATTCAATTTAGACATAAAAAAATAATAACAATAATAATTTCAAATTAAACCTTTAAACTTTTCTAGTACTGCACATATGGTTTAACCCATTCTTAGCCATATCTTTAACCAACTCATATAGTCCTTCCTACTATCTAATGTTGTAATCCCGACATCGCTCTAAACTCTTGTATATCTTTAGAATCTAAACCACAAAAATCTAAACCTTAAATCTTATAAAGATTATCTCTTATAGTACACAAAGTAAGCTTGTCGGATCTAAAATCCTTAAACCTCAAAATATCAAACTCAATCATAAAGTCTGCAAAATTTAAAACCTTAAAATATCCACAAAATCAGTTCTTATTCTTTACAAATCTACACCTCAAATCTGAAGTTTCTTCCTAAACCCACAGATATCCAAAACTTAAATGTTTTTAGTCTGCAGAACCTCAAACCTATCTTTCGGTCAAACTTGGTCAACTTCAAAAGCTAAACCTTAGATCATTTCCAAGTCATGTCCTACACCCTACAGAATAAGCTTACCAGATCTAAAACCTGAAATGTTATAAAAATCAGTTCTTAGAATTTGCAAAATCTAAATCCTCAAATCCCATCAAAATCAATCATAAGGTTTTGAGAATCTCAAACTTAAATATCCACATGATCATCCTTAAATTCCCCAAGTTCCTACACTGAAATCTAAACCTCCAAGGTTTATAGTATGCAGAATTCAAACCTGACTCTGATACCAACTGTAACGCCCCGGTCCCGCACGGGTCGGAGAGTTACTTCCTAACACTTAAACTCACCTTTCAATAATATAAAAAAAAAAAAAAGACTCCAAATTCCCAATATCATATAGAAAAAATTTGATTCAAGCCACTATACTTAAATCATCTCACCCAAATCCTCAAAATTTTGATCCTCAGCTAAACCATCAAAATATCTAAAAAATATTATGGAGATTAGGGGTGAGTTATCAACAACTTAGTAAGCAAAGAGCACATACTAGCATGTAAACATGAGCATTTATAAAATTCAATATGTAGAACAAGACATTTACTTTCAGAATGCAGAAATAACATATTTTCTTTCAGAATGCATAAACAAAACTTGTTACAAAACATTAGAGCGAAATTTTTCAGAAAAACAAACTTTTTCTCAAAAAGAAAGTCATTTGGCATATCCAAACTAAAACATTATATTCATATAACCTCATAGCATCACATCAGGACAAATACCATGTTTAACCCCCCGTGGTAGGGTTATAAACCACCATTATACCCATGGCTGGGCCGTATACCATGTTTCACCCCCGTGGTAGGGTTATAAACCATCATTATACCCGTGGCTGTGCCGTATTCCATGTTTCACCCCAATGGTAGGGTTATAAACCATCATTATACCCGTGGCTGGGCCGTATTCCATGTTTCACCCCCGTGGTAGGGTTATACACCACCATTATACCCGTGGCTAGGCCTTAACAGAAACAGAACGGAACATCATCGGAACTAGATCACATTCAAATACAAAATCAAAATTTCATGCCAAGGTTTTCAGATGACACATCATATCAAAACAAAATACTGAATAGCTTCAGATCATTTCACATGTTCGAAATAAACAGAGTCCAAAAAATCTTCATTTATTTATAGCAAAAACTTTTAGATTTTCATATTCACTCATTTTGCATAGTTCAGAAACATAATGCGCAAAATTAGCTCATGTCTACACTAGTCATGACAGAAAATATTTGAGGTCGTTCCATATTTCTTTTCAAACAAACTTGCATATTTTCAAAGTCGACCCCATTTCATTTCTTTTATGCAAAACTAGTATATGAACCCCGCTTACTTGGACAACTTAGATTTTTAGAATTTTCCTCAAAATGTCGAGTCGACTATAAATCGTCACCTATAAAAATAATTACATAATTTTCGTAAGTTTTCAATCAGTCACGGATTTCGATATTTAAGCCTAAGCTTCTAAAATAACCTATTTTAATTTCTCAAAACTTAAAACCCTCATAATCTCAAAATATATCATCACTTCCTAAACATCACCAATATCCACCATGACCAACGTCAAACTCAAAACACCAATATTTAAACCCGAAATAGCCAACAAATTTCATAGCATAAACCAATCACACAAACAACTCCATCATCCAATCCAACCAACTTCCTTACTCCTCGGACTCAGTCCGGCACAACCAACCAATTAACAGTAAATATGAGTTAGCGCATAAATACATTTAAATATCAAAATTTCTTTATGAAAAATACTTAGAATTCTATAATATAATTTTTGAAAGATCACGGAGGTGGTGGAAGTGGCGGCACAGCAACGGAATAGTGCAAAATGCACTGTGGTCGTGGGTCTCAAAAACCTACTACTTTGAACGGGGACAAACCATGACACAAGATTGATAGGGAAGAGCTTAGGGATGTCGGTGAAGCTAGTGGTGGTGGTGGTTGGCCATGGGTGGCGGCACAAAGGGTGGTTGAAGTGCAAAAATACCCAAAACGGAAATGGGGTTGGTTGTGGTTCACCGGTGATGGATCGGAGTTTGGGTTGGGTCCATTGGGTTGCTAGGAGGTGGAGGATGAAGTGGTGAAGAAATGGTGGCCAGTGGTGGCGCGACGGCGGCACAGCGGCGCAAGGAGTGTCGCGGCTTAAAGCTGCTCGTGGGGGCTATCAGCGACGATGGAGGAGCTGGAAATGGAGGGGGAGTGTCGCCGGCAGGTGGGGAAGCTGAAGGGGTGGGAGGTGTCCCGCACGTCAGCGCGAGGAGGTGGGGCTGGGAAAGAAGACGCAACACAAGGGGAGAGAGGAAGAGAAGTCGCGCAGGAAACAACAGTTCCGGAAGAAAAGAAAGAAAATGAAAGAAGAAAAAAAATGGTGGGAAAAGAATGAGGTCTAAACCTCACAACTTGGGTGACAAAATTCCAGCGAAAATTATTTCAAAACAACAGTTTAAATAAAATTAATTTAAACACAGTGACTAAGTAAAATAAAATAATTAAATCCAACAATACAATAATTTTAAAACCCACAAACTAATTTAAATTAAGAGAAATTTAAATGCAAAAAAATAATTAATATTAATAAAGCATAACAAAATAATTTTCACAACTTAAAAAAATTATAAAATAAACCAACGAGAAATCTAATAAATTCTAAAACAAGAGAATTAATATTTAAATTAATTAAAAATAATCATTCAGTTAAAAAATACTAAAATACGGGGTATCACAATAAAAGTAACGTAGTGGGATGCTAGGTGACGTGACAAGGTTACAGTGTAACTTGGGAGTAGTCTGGAGGTACGTGACGTAAAGTGTAGTTGTGAATGGAGTTTTGTCGTGTTAAGTGTTGGGATGAACTTGTAACGTGATGGAAAGTAGGAAGAGCCCTGCCAACTGAGTAAGAGAAGGTTGGTATTTGAGTATGGAGCTGGTTTACACAAGCGGACGTTAGTGGATTATATGTTGCTCTTAGGTGATAAAAGGGAGTAGGGTACATGTGTAATCTGGTGAGACGTGTGCTGGACAGATTTAACATACGTAATGGGTAATCTGTCCTAAGCATAGGTGCACAATGTTTGAGCCTCAAAGTTGGCTTAGAGTTGTGTGATATGCATGGATGAGGATGATGACGATGATGAGGAAGCATAGGCTCGAATGTAGGAAGTGACGTGTGTATTGTCTAGGATTGGGATGCGTGACTTAATCGGTCTGAGCCATGCATTAGGATGAGGTTAATAGGAAGAGTAAGGTGTAGGTCCTAGTATCTTAACCCTAAGGTGAATCATGAAGGTTCACTTTAGTGGATGAGCACTCAAAGTAGGACATTGAGTTTGGAAGAAGTAGTGACCGTAAGTAGATTTCTGAAGGTTTTAGCATAGTAAGGGACACGTAAGAGCCCGGGATAAAAGGAGAGTGTTTCCAAGTGAAGTGTAGTTCTATTTCTAGTTTAGTTGCTTATGTACTAGATAGAGAATGACACTAAGGTTATGTGTATGCATGAAGGTTGGTTGTCATCTGACACGCACGTGAATGGACTGCATGGTATGAGAATAGCATGAAGACTAGGTAAGTATTATGTTCATACGCTTCTAGAGTTTTCTAAAGATACTAACGAAACGGAAAGAAAATATTTTCCTTTACGATGATTTACAAAATGAACAATGTTTTATGAAAACATGCTAACTATAAGTCTTCAAGTATACGTACGTAATGACCATTCTGGGCAGCCCTTTTTATGAAACCCAAGTATTTAATTGTATGCATGTGATGGATGACTATACATAGTAGATATTGGATGTAGTCTTTTAAAATGAAAATGTGAGGCTTATGCCTCATGCTTTTACGAACCGATGCTTTAAGCGATGCGAAGAAAGTGTTTTAAAATGTCCCTACGAACTGATGCTTTATGAATGCCACGAACTGATGGTTCGAATGATGCTTCTAGTGTTGTTTAAGCTCATGTTTTTAAATGACGTTTTTCCATGAAGGAACTAAATAATGAAAGAATGAAAAAAGTGACTGAATGAATGAATGCTATGATGTATGAAAATACTTAACGACCATGATGAACGAATGAACGAATGAGGGTACCAATGAAAGGGCAGATTGCAATGTCGGGAAGTAGTGTTGGCTGTAACAGCCCGCTAGAAATTCATTGGTGGAATTTCTATTGACTTTAGGAATCTCGTGAAAACTCCATAAGTTTTTATGAATCGACCAATCGCATAGGTTTTAGTCTGTCAACATAGTCAGTGTTATCACTCACTATGGTGCTAATAATATGAGTTTAATTATTTGAGGTAGTTAGAAGTGTCAAAATGCGTTATGGTCTACGCCATTAGACTCAGAGGATTATTTAGGATTTTATGGCGCAATAACTTATTTTCATAATTCCGGACGAAACGTCTGTTGAAAATTGTGAAATTATTTTTAGGGGCACTTCAGGGTTGAATTTCGTTAAACGATTTTCACTATAAGTTAATATGAATATTTAGAAATTTTTAGTACTAAGTTTATTATGTATTTTTTTGGAGTGAATAGTAATCTCGATAAGCGCACCCATTGCAGTGTTTTCAAAATCACAGTGTGGAATGTCCAAATTAGGTTAGAGAAGTTTTATTTGGACACTTGGCTAGATTTTAGCCACACTTAGTGAATGGTATTAGACACTTGACACAAAGAAGAACCATTAGATAGATTTGTGAAGGAATCAAGGTGTGAGATCATGCCACTTAAGCAAAGTTGTGTTTCATCTGTTCAACCAATTTGTGCCAGACCAAAGAGGGTTTCAACCCTAGCAAAACCCTAAATGATTAGAATCCAATTGAAACCCCAAAATCTTGGTTGAAACCAAAACCCTAAATGGTTTTCCCAAACCCTAAAGTTGGCCTCCAAACCCTTTTTAATCTGATTTCTAGCATTGTGTTTAATCACTTGATTAAATCACTTCCACATGCTATTAATTAATCAAATCCTTGCTTAGAGAGAAACCCAAAAGAGCTCTCTCGGACAGATTTCTGTATGTATTTTTGCATGATGATTCCTTCACATAAGTTGTTCGTCTTTGAGTCTAGTTTCCATGGATATATTATTAGTCTCATTCCATTCTCATTTGGTTGGTCAAAAGTAGTTTTAACCATGGAAAGGTCATTCTGGACGTGAAACGAGAGTATGTTATGTTTTGGAAGTTTTGACCAAGCTAATGGACTTATCTTGGTTCGAAAATTTTATGGAGTGTTATTAACATGTGTTTATGAATTTTCATTGAGGTTTTGTTGCATGAATAAAGCTTTTGATGATAGATTTGCTTAGAGTTAGAAACTTGAAAACTGGAAGTGGAAAAACAGTTTCTGATTGGTGAAAGTTTGAATATTTCGTGGTTTAATCTTATTCCAAAGGCTTTGATATTTTTATATGATGATCCTAAGCCTCTTATATACATGTTAGGATGTTATTTCGAAAATATTTAGTATTATTTTTAAAGATATGATTTTCTATGCAAGAAGATTTCGGTTAGGCCTAAACTTTGATGTTTTTGAGTTAGATCCATGTTTTATTAAATTTTAGCCATGTGATTTTAAGTTTGATGGTTGGAGCTTCTTTAGGACACATTTTTAAACCATGTGATGTGTTAGTTTGAAGATCACATGTCTTTAAGCCATGGATCAAGAGATTGATCATAGTTAGTTGGGAAAATCAGTTTCTGTTTTGGACTAAGTTTAAAACCAAAAACTCCAAGTGTTGTTTTGTTTTTTTTGGTGAGTTTTGTTTGATATTTTAAAGCATGTTTGATCTTAGGATGATGTTATGAATATGTTAGAAGTAAGATTTGATTTTTTTGGAATTCTTGGAGATGTTTTTATTAAGGTCAAAACTTGTGATTTAAGGTTTACTTTTTGTTAAAAAATTTGGGTCTTTTTACAAAAAGTTTGGTATTGATAATTAGCTTTTTCTTAATGGATAGTTTTAAGGGTGTTTTTAAACTTAGGATAGGAAGATCTTTGTTACAAGATTTTGGTTTATTCATGAGTTTTGGAACTTGAAAGAATTGCAACCAAAATAAGACAAATGGCCTATGTAGGTTTAGGCCATAGTGAGTTTTTCATAGTTGTGATTGGTTTTAAATTTTTCTGAGTTGAGATTTGAGTTTGGGACAAAATTTACATGAGGAATGTAAATTTTGGTAATTTTTTGGAATTAGGATATCAAATCCTTAAGTTATGGGGTAAAATGGTCATTTACCCACATGTAGAGGGTAAAATAGTAATTTTACTCTAAGTTGTCTCTTTTCACATTTCTAATTGTTAGTAATTAATTTCTAACTTTTAGAATAACCTTTTACAGTTCCTCGTGTTTCGCGCTTTATTCTAGTAGAACGCGACGATCGAGGTAAGTTAGCTTTTAACTTGCTATCAGTTTAATGTGTATGAGTGATAAGTAAGGGAACTAAATTGTATGTATGCATGTTATCATATGTGCCATGCCAAGTCATTACATATTTATCAGTTACACATAATTTATTCTGTCATGAATTATTCATCTGTTACAAAAGATATTCTGTCACGTATTCCTATACATTGCAAGCATGTCATGTTAAGTTAAGTATGCCATCTGTTACATGTATTTCATGTCATGTAAGATTCACTGTCACATGTTATACCATGCTATGAAATGTTATCTGTTATATGGTATGCCATGTTACGAAATGTTGCATGTCACATATATGCCATGTTATGAAATGTATTCTGTTACATTTATGTCTTGAAGTATGTCATGTCTGTCATCTTATGTTCATGTCATGTTATGCTACGTCAGGACTTTTGTCTTTTATGTCTCGATCATGTTACGTCACGTTACGAAATGTCATGTATGCCAGTTAAGTTATTCATGTCAATCACGACCCTAAGCGCTAGGATGAGGTAATATCCTAATGGAACTCCTTTGTTCACGCTGGAGTGTCTAAATAGGTGTGAAATTCCCTGGGTTGACGAAGTACAGTCAACAGGTTGCGAATGGGGCCTAATTAGCTGGTCACCGGAGCGCGCCAGGCACTAACGCCGATGGTGCCACACATTACGTTACGTGTGTCCACAACAAGTGTGGCACAAACAAATAAGTCATGGGGCCACAACAACTGTGGAGCATGAAGTATGGGGTGACAACAACTGTGGAGGATACACTACGTGAGACACAGCATTTGTGACACGTTGAATACGTGGGGCCACAACAACTGTGGAGTACGTATTAACGCACTCACAGCTGGTATAGAAACCTGTGATGTGATGCGGTAATCGGCAGGGACACACGGCTCAAGGGGACCTGTGTAGCAACCATATGGTCACTTTAATGATTAAGTCTATTGAATAAGATTCCAAGTTCATGTATTTCACGTTCAAGTCATGTTTCAAGTTCACGTTATGTTACGTTCAAGTTTACGTTCACGCAATCATGGTAATCCCATGAGACAAGAATATGTTTCAAGTTCATGTTATGTTATGTTCACATTTACGTTATGTTCCAAGTTTACATTTATGTTATGTCATGCTCAAGTTCATGTTCAAATTATGCATGTTCACGTTCATATTATGTTTTAAGTCCATGTTATATTTCAAGTTCATGTTCATGCTATGTTTCAAGTCACGTTCATGCTAAGCTTCAGTTTCAGTTTAAGTTATGCCAGTTATGTTATGTTGTATGTCAAGTTATGCTATGATTACTTATGATTTGATTACGCATTCATGCTTTTACTGCCATGCATGCATCATTAACCTGTGTGGAAGTTTTCTATTAACTTGCTGAGATTTGTAATCAAATCTCACTATGGTAGTCCCAACTACCATTCCCTCCGAATGGTAGATTTTGTTTTAGGATCTGAAGGAGAACCGGGAATTGACCAACTGGAAACGGCCGACTAAGCGACGATGCGACGTAGATGGTATTACAATAGTTACCTCAGATTACTACTTGTATTGGTGGAGTTCAATCTCCAGCACTCTTTTGATCACAACCTTATGGACTATTATTGTGATCTTAGTTGTTTAGTATGTCGTTAAGTATGAAGTATGTTTTAAGTTGTAACGACCCGACTCTATATTTTTTTTAGGGATAAAATTTGAATAATTTTATTAAGGCTTTATTATTATTATTATTATTATTATTATTATTATTATTTCTGTCCAACCCTTGAATCCTCTTGATAATACAACTCCTCTTGCCGGATTTTTTTTTCTTCTATTTTGAATTTCAAACGCGAAATCTAATCCACTCACATCACATGCACATGCACTCGCACGTCTCTTTTTTTTTCTAGGGTTTTCTTCTAGGTTCTCAAACATATATTCATACGCATGGCAAGCCGCAAGTTCTCCTCCGTAAATCCTCCTCTCACGCATCAAACGTACGCATGCACGGCTCCTTTCTTTTCCTCCGCTTGCACGACAATGTATTTATTTATACACTCACGCACACGGAGCACCTTTCACAGACCTCCTCCCCACAGTTCGTCCACACACTGGCCAGTTGCACCCAAGACCTTCTCCGTGTCGACCACCGTAAACCATAGAAATAACCTCACTTGCCGAGTTGGTCTGCGTCGATTTCTTCACATAGCAAACTCACGTTATCCCCACGCAAACCCAGACAACAAGCCCTCGTCGCTGCCCTCCTCCATCGTCACGTAGCCAAGCCTTCTCGTGCGCCACTGCACAAGCACGACAACCACTTGCGACGCCTCTGTTTTCCACACTCAAAAACAGAGCACTGAGCTCTTCGACCGTAAGCCACAGCCCGGCCACCCTCAGCCACAGAACTCGCCGACGCCACCACTGACCACCATAGAATACATCGGATCACCCTCAGCCGCCAAGGCACGCCGTAGCAGCCACGGACGCACCACTGTTTTTGCACGTCTGAAACAGAGCATGCAGTCACCTTCTCCGCAGTAGCCACCTCAAGAGGCGCCGAACCCCCTCTCCGACGACACAGAAACCGCCGACCAGCACAACCCAGTGGCACCCACTCCGTCCCGGTAAGCCACGACCGTCGTCGTCCCCCTCTTTCTCTCGGTTTGTTTGCGGCTTGACTGAACTCCCGCTCTCGGCGTCAACTCCCGCACTCCTCCTCTCAGCGTCTTACCACACTTGCCCAGAGAACCCAGTCGCGTCTCTGGTCCTTCCCCAGCCACCCAGAGCCGCCGCGCATCAACTTCCTCTCTCGGTGAGCATCACACCCCTCAACCCGAATGCATGCATCCTTTTCACACGTAAACCAAACCGGGTCATGCAACCCGTAAACCATTCTTTTCTTTAGGTTAGTTATATTACAAAAATGCCCCTCTATTTTTATTTTCCCAAAATACCCATGTACAGTATGTTATTTTCCAAAAATATCCTTGCTTATTTAAGACTAGCGGGTAAGGCTATTTTAGTGTCGGGAAGTGTTTAGGTTTAGAAAATATAGACTATTTTAGTAGTTAGGTTTTTAAATAGAATCACTTGTTTAATTAGAAATTTATGCAAAATACGTGTTTATTTTTTATAGGCGACCGATTTCGTGCCGAAAATAGTGGATTAGCATTGCAAGGTAGGTAGCATGATCATATCCTTACGCGTATGTACAGTGAGCTGTTTGTCTTTTTATAAAAGATATTATGCATGTATGCCCTTTATTGGAAATCCCTTTTTACGTATCCAAAACATGATAAAATTATGAAAAAGTCATGATTTTATGTGAAAGATTATTCATGAAATTATTTATGAAATGCATGATTTTATGTGAAAGATTATTCATAAAATTATTTATGAAATGCATGATTTTATGTGAAGATTATTCATAAAATTATCTATAAAAGAAAAATCATGATTTTATGCAATGAAACACGTATCACGACATTTATGAAAGAATGCGATTTCGTTTGAAATCTATGATACGATATGACAAGTATGTATGTGATTTCTTTTGAAATCTATGAAATGACAAGTATGCAAGTATGATTTGATAAAATATGTAACGGCCTATGTTATGATATGAAAGCGGTACCTATGTTATGGGCATATTGCATTGCCAGGTCGTGCATGCTGGTAGTGCACCCAGTATTGTCTTCCTTATGTATGGATTCCACAATCCGCGGCCACGGGCGGAATCGGAATCTTTTTAGATTCGCTAACCCTAACTCACGGGGGTCAACAGTGGGTAACGGCCTTTGATAAGTGAAAGATAAGTTAATGTTCATGCTCATGATTTTTATGCATGTATTTATGAATATGCACGCTTTTCAAGACACCTTATGTTTATTATGTTTACTGTATGATGTGTTGCTTATTGAGTATTCGACTCATTTTAGTTTGTTTTCATGTTTTTTTTAAACCCCCCAGGTGATGACATTTATGAAGATGAGACTGCAGGACAGGACTTGACTCCGGGAGGCAAGGCTAAGGCCTAGACAGTTTTTGCTATGATTATTTCTATGGTTTAAATAAATTATTTTGATAAGCACATAAGACTTCTGTATTTTTTTTTTAATAAATGCTTCCGCAGACTTTATTTTGAATTTTCAGTATTTATTGAAGTTTGTTATTTTATGGAATTCTTTCGTATCTGGCGCGTTGTTAAAAAGGAAAAATTTTTTTTTTTTTATATTTAAGTTTAGTAGTAGCACACTGGCTCCTCGAAAATTCTAAAATGTCTTTTCGGGAATGGGGTGTTACATTTGGTATCAGAGACAGGTCAAAAGATTCTGTAGACTTTTCAAAATAGAGAGAAAAACTTTTGCAAAGAAATTTTTTTTTAAAAAAAAAAAAAAAAAAAACAGAAATGTTTGGAAAATAGAGAATGAAGGAAATAAATGTCTAGGCCAAGGTCTCCCAAGGCAAGTTCTGCTCTGCAGTAAGTATGTTATAAATTTTCTTTTAGTAGTTGAATGCATCTTGATTGACATTGTTAAAACATGCATGTTAGAATGGCACCTCGTGGAAGAAGACCACACGTACCCCCCTCTGAGAACAATACCGTACAAGATGATAATTCAGAAGTACTCGCTGCTGCAGCGACACGTTTCTTTCAAAGAATGGTCAATGGTGATATGGTGGTAGGTAGAACCACACAAGTAGGATGCACATTGGAACAGTTCTCCCACCAGCACCCACCAACTTTCGATGGTAGATTGAATTCCTTAGATGCGGAAAGCTGGATTGAACGTATGGAGCAAATTTTCGAAGTGCTTTACTGCACGGATGATCAGAAGGTGAAATATGCCACTTACCATTTGACTGACATGGCAAACAAATGGTGGAAGTCGACTCGGGCTTTGGTTCAGTTGGAATTGGGGGAAGCAGTCCCCATTACTTTGGAGCATTTCAAGAAAATCTTTTTGGACCACTTCTTTCCGCAAACCCTTCAGGAGTCGAGAGCTCGCCAGTTTATGGATCTTACTCAAGGATCAATGACGGTAGCACAGTATGCTACGACATTCATGGAGCTTTCCCGTTTTGCCAGTTACTTAATTCCAGATGAGGAAAAGAAAGCTGAAAAGTTTGAGCGCAGTCTGAATCGCAGGATTAGGGAGCGTGTACGTACTCTCAGGATTCGGAGTTTCACGGAACTAGTCACCCGTGCTACCATTGCTGAAGAAGACATTCAAGAAAGTATCGATTACAATAATCAAAGAAAGCGACAGCAGCAACAACAACTCCAACCAGCATCACATAGGGATAAGAGGCCTTGTCAGGATAATGGACAACGGCCACGACAGGGCGAAACAGGATGGCTCCCCCTATGTGGAAAGTGTAGTAAGAGGCATGCAGGGAAATGTTTGTTGGGAACCGGAGCATGTTTCAAGTGTGGGAAGGAAGGACACCATCTTCGAGACTGTCCTAGGAAGAACATAGCTACTACTCAAGCTACAAGAGATGGACAGAAGAATATGGCACCAGCTCGAGTTTTCTCCTTGGTACAGTTGCGTGACCCCGATGTGCCCGCCAATGAGAACACTGGTAACTATTTTCCTTAATTAGAAATATCGGTTATTGATTGGAGTATTAGCAATGTAAGTTGTGGTATTCATGATGACTACTGGAAATGTTATAGGTGCTATAGGTAACGAAATTCAATTTTAGCATGAATTATAGGAGTTAGGATCTGAACTTTGGAGAATCTCAGGTTATGATTTATTTGAGATTATTATTGCATGTGGAGAATTTTCTTTTTAAATACTTTTTGTGGAATTATTATTTTTAGGCTTGTAATCGTATTCATTATCGAGGCTTACAATTTTGAAGAATTAACGAGGTATAGAATAAATATCAAAGGATTAAAAGTCAGGGAATAATAGGTTCGATTAAATGACCAAGGATTTAGAATAAAGACAACAAAAGAATGTGGAGAATTAGTACGTTGGTTGTTGAGTTCTAGCAAATTCCGAGGACGGAATTTTTATATGGAGGGGAGATTGTAACGACCCGACCCTATATTTTTTTTTTAGGGATAAAATTTGAATAATTTTATTAAGGCTCTATTATTATTATTATTATTATTATTATTATTATTATTATTATTATTATTATTATTATTATTATTATTATTATTATTATTATTATTATTATTATTATTTTTACTATTATTATTTTCTGTCCAGCCCTTGAATCCTCTTCATGATACAAGTCCTCTTGCCGGATTTTTTTCTTCTATTTTGAATTTCAAACAATCTACTCACATGCACATACACATGCACGTCTATTCCTTTATTTTTATCTAGGGTTTTCTTTAGGTTCTCAAACAATTATACATACGTTTCACTCACCAAAGAATGCAAGCCGCAATGCCCCATCGTGAGTCTTCCCATCGCGTATCAATTCAACGCATGCACGGCTTCATCCGTTTCCTCCGCATTCAGGTTTCTCGTCCTAGGGTTTTCCTTTTTGACTCTCAACTGGCTAGGTTATAAATAGTTAAGCTCTCCTCTGCTTGAAGGGAATAGCCACTGCCGCCCACGTCTTTTTACACTCACACACACAGAGCACTTGCCACAAACCTCCTCCCCTCAAACCGCAGCACACGTCCGAGAAGACAAGCTCCACCACCTCCCTCAAGCTCGTCCAGCAGACCACCTCTCCCTCCACCGTAAATCCCACTGCCGTGTTGGTTCACTTTTCCTCCACACACACAACCACTGCACGCCACCGGGAAACCGCAACACCACCTTGCCGAAGCCAAGCAAACCACGTCGCAGCCCCTCCCTCTGGCCACCTCGTTGCCCAGATAGCCGAACCACCGCACGGCCCGCCCTCGAAAAAGCCATAAACCCGCTGCCATCCTCCCCTGTTTTAGCCCTCAAAAACAGAGCACTGAGCTCTTCGACCGTAAGCCATAGCCCGGCCACCCTCAGCCACAGAACTTGCCGACGCCACCACTGACCACCATAGAGTACATCGGATCACCCTCAGCCGCCAAGGCACGCCGTAGCAGCCACGGACGCACCACTGTTTTTGCACGTCCGAAACAGAGCATGCAGTCACCTTCTCCACAGTAGCCACCTCAAGAGGCGCCGAACCCCCTCTCCGACGACACAGAAACCGCCGACCAGCACAACCCAGTGGCACCCACTCCGTCCCGGTAAGCCACGACCGTCGTCGTCCCCCTCTTTCTCTCGGTTTGTTTGCGGCTTGTTTGAACTCCCGCTCTCCTCCTCTCGGCGTCATACCACCACTGCCCAGAGAACCCAGTCGTGTCTCCGGTCCTTCCCCTGCCACCCAGAGCCGCCGCGCATCAGCTTCCTCTCTCGGTGAGCATCGCACCCCCAACCCGATTGCATGCTTTTCCTTTCACGCGTAAACCGGATCATGCAACCCGTAAATCATTCTTTTTCTTTAGGTTAGTTATATTACAAAAATGCCCCTCTATTTTATTTTCCCAAAATGCCCATGTACAGTATGTTGTTTTCCAAAAATATCCTTGCTTATTTAAGACTAACGGGTAAGGCTATTTTAGTGTCGGGAAGTGTTTAGGTTTAGAAAATATAGACTATTTTAGTAGTTAGGTTTTTAAATAGAATCACTTGTTTAATTAGAAATTTATGCAAAATACGTGTTTATTTTTTTTATAGGCGACCGATTTCATGCCAAAAAAATAGTGGATTAGCATTGCAAGGTAAGTAGCATGATCATATCCTTACGCTTATGTACAGTGAGCTGTTTGTCTTTTTATAAAAGATATTATGCATGTATGCCCTTTATTGGAAACCCTTTTTACGTACCCAAAACATGATAAAATTATGAAAAATTCATGATTTTATGTGAAAGATTATTCATGAAATTATTTATGAAATGCATGAAAGATTATTCATGAAATTATTTATGAAATGCATGATTTTATGTGAAAGATTATTCATAAAATTATTTATGAAATGCATGATTTTATGTGAAGATTATTCATAAAATTATTTATAAAAGAAAAATCATGATTTTATGCAATGAAACACGTATCACGACATTTATGAAAGAATGCGATTTCGTTTGAAATCTATGATACGATATGACAAGTATGTATGTGATTTCTTTTGAAATCTATGAAATGACAAGTATGCAAGTATGATTTGATAAAATATGTAACAGCCTATGTTATGATATGAAAACGGTACCTATGTTATGGGCATATTGAATTGCCAGGTCGTGCATGCTGGTAGTGCACCCAGTATTGTCTTCCTTATGTATGGATTCCACAACCCGCGGCCACGGGCAGAATCGAAATCTTTTTAGATTCGCTAACCCTAACTCACGGGGGTCAACAGTGGGTAACGGCCTATGATAAGTGAAAGATAAGTTAATGTTCATGCTCATGTTATTTATGCATGTATTTTTGAATACGCACGCTTTCCAAGACACCTTATGTTTATTTATGTTTACTGTATGATGTGTTGCTCATTGAGTATTCGACTCATTTTAGTTTGTTTTTCATGTTTTTAAACCCCCCCAGGTGATGACATTTATGAAGATGAGACTGCAGGACAGGACTTGACTCCGGGAGACAAGGCTGAGACCTAGACAGATTTTGCTATGATTATTTCTATGGTTTAAATAAATTATTTTGATAAGCACATAAGACGTCTGTATTTTTTTTAATAAATGCTTCCGCAGACTTTATTTTGAATTTTCAGTATTTATTGAAATTTGTTATTTTATGGAATTCTTTCGTATCTGGCGCGTTGTTAAAAAGGAAAAGCTTTTTATATTTAAGTTTAGTAGTAGCACACTGGCTCCTCGAAAATTCTAAAATGTCTTTTCGGGAACGGGGTGTTACAGGTGTGCACAAGCAACTATAAAGGATGTACTCAGTGAAGTAGACATTTGGATAGGGCATAGGCTAAAACAGTATTAGCATTACTCTTTTTTATTTTCTTAAAAAAACTTTAGGATTTAATCACACAATTCCAGTAGAAAGAATGGGCACTAAAGAATCAATGCAATTTAATATCATCACTACCAAAAGGAGTATGGGAAGTACATGATCCCCCTACCCAAAGGCTCTCAAACATGTCATGATGATGCAGGGCTTATACATCCTAGCACATGTAGTAGTTGGATGTTAGAGAAGTGATATTTGTGATATTTTTTTATACATAAATGATATTTGCAATTTTATAGTATATAAGTTTTGTGTATTTTCTTTGAAAAATTTGAGTAAATTTGGACTCGACATAAAAAAATGTTGAAAATTTGAAATTAAAAAGTATTTATGTTTAAGTGATGGTTTGAAATGAAATTATGAAAAATTTTGAGAGAACGACAATGAAAATCTTGTGAGAGGTAACGCTACTGCTAGTAAAAGAATAAATATTCCATTGGATCTAGCCTAGAGTTAGCCAAGGGCTCTAATACCATAATTGAAAATAAAATATAATATAAAAGAAGATGGAAAAGAGAGAGAAAGAGAAAAAAGGGAAAGAGACTTTGAGGGCTAAATTTTTACTTTCTCAATCGTTACTAAATACAAGGCATACATCCTTATTTATAGAAAAATTACATTGAAATAAGATAAAGTAAATATCTTAAATGTTATGAAAATCCAATCAAATTGATTTGATAATTATGAAAATCAAATCAAGAAATTATCAAACTAAATTATCTTGAACAGAGAGGAGATAGTTTGTATTCCAAGGTCTTACTAATTTTTTTTTTTTTTAAATCAACATAGTAGTCAATTTTAATTGAACTGAAATATGGCATTCAGCCAGTACAAGAGGTTCAATACATTGAGCAATACAATCAATATC
>NW_023358335.1:0-247 GCF_001411555.2 Juglans regia
AATTCCATCTTTGTAGGTATGCAACACAGGAACCCTTCGGTAGCCCAACATGCTATTCACACGAGGAGCAAAAATGAGGAGGAGCACGCCTAACAGTTCGATGCACAAGCACGGAGCCTGTCAAGACATACAACCTTGTCACAACTCACACGCCGTTACGTCCGCCAGACCACAACATCAAACAAATTGAACCACACCCCAACCAAGCACAAGGCTAGCTGAGCGTGTGGAAGCATTGTGTGGTGTC
>NW_023358336.1:0-240 GCF_001411555.2 Juglans regia
TACTTACCCTATGGTCATGGTAGTACCACAGGACGCCCGCGTGCAAAAGACTCCAACCTCTTATTTTTGCCACTTTGCGCTGAATCGGTTTTGTACAAAGCTTGGGCAAAGTGGTAAAAATAAGAGTTGCTCAAATTCGCCCCGTGTTGGGGCATACTTACCCAATCGTCATGGTAGTACGATAGGATGCCCGCGAACAAAAGACTCTAACCTCTTATTTTTGTCACTCTGCGCTCAATT
>NW_023358338.1:0-274 GCF_001411555.2 Juglans regia
GGTTTGGCTGAAATTTGCATCACCTAGGGTTTCAAAATTCTAGGGTTTCCTGCATCTCTAAGTTTGTCAATTGCTTGGAGTGTCGTTCCATTGATTCTTTTCTATTTCATTGTCCATGTTTGTGTGTTTGAATTCAATTGGCTGGTTTTCACAATTGAATATTGCTGTTTGTGGATGAATTAGAGAAAAGAAAAGAAAGGGAAAGAAAAGAAAAGAAAGGAAAGGAAAAGAAAAGAAAAGAAAAGAAAATTCCAAAAAAAAAAAAAAAAAAAAA
>NW_023358339.1:0-280 GCF_001411555.2 Juglans regia
TATAATATATAAATAAAAAATAAAATCACTATAATATATAAATAAAAAATAAAATCACTATAATAAAATAACTATAATATATAAATAAAAAATAAAATCACTATTATATATAAATAAAAAATAAAATCACTAAAATATATAAATAAAAAAATAAAATCACTATAATATATAATAAATAAAAAATAAAATTACTATAATATTTATCACTATTAAATATAAATAAAAAATAAAATCATTATAATATATAAATAAAAAATAAAATCACTATAATATATAAATA
>NW_023358340.1:0-270 GCF_001411555.2 Juglans regia
CCCGATGTCGAAAAATTGTGAGGCTTGCTCCTCCTTCAAGATATGATTTTTCTAAGCATGCCTGCAAAAAATCTCGTCCAAATTCAAAGTATTTCGATAAAAAAGGCCTTTATGTTTCCTCGGACATTTGATTTTTCCTCCTGCCGGTTGGGATTTGGCTCTAAATGCTCTTTAGGGGGGGCATGCAAGCCCCAACATGGTCAGCCAGGAGGGCTGACCATGCCGCCCCCCTCACATGGGCATGCCCCTGGCGCCCATGGAAAGGGCGTG
>NW_023358341.1:0-261 GCF_001411555.2 Juglans regia
CCTACCATGTCAAGCACACAAAGGTCCGACGAAGAACACCGTAGATCACACAAACTCTACAAAAGCAATCTTCCTTGTTGCCTCAAAAGATTGCAATACAACACTCACAACATGGCCCCCCAATGTTGTCACCCGACGTGCATGAACGGGGGCGAACACTTGTCTCGTGCTTTTGGACAATTGAAACCACCCAAATTGGTTTCCTAAATTCATTCCAATACATCTTGGATGTGTTCCAAGCATCACCTATCGATTTTTGCC
>NW_023358343.1:0-2667 GCF_001411555.2 Juglans regia
AGGAGGCATCAAAACAAATAGGCCAAACCGCCATGGGGTAGACTAGAGCACACGAGGGCTAGCCAACGTGAGAAAGCCCCTAGCACGACCGATTGCCCCCATCAACAAGCCCATGCGTGGCACTAGGTGCCACCAAATCCGTCCCTAAAGCACAAGCTTGTTGCTAGAAAGCAATCGAGAATGTAGGAATCACCCCCACGAAAACGAGCCCAAAAAACGGTCGTCAGGACATGGTCGGCCGGCGGCGGCCGCCGCCACAACCACCGCCGGCGGCGGTGGAGACGATACCCCCCCGCCGGTGGCATGGGGGGCGTGGCTGCCTTTTCCATGGGCATGAGAGCATCACCATGTGAGGGGGGGCAGCAGATCCAGCCCTCCTGGCTGTGTGTTGAAGACTTAAATACCCCCCTAAAACATTTAAAATAAAATCCATGCAGCGGGAGAAACCTCAAATGTCCGAAACATAAAGGCCTTTTTTTATCGAAATACTTTGAATTTGGACGAGATTTTTTGCAGGCATGCTTAGAAAAATCATATCTTGAAGTAGGAGCAAGCCTCACAATTTTTCGACATCGGGATTTTTTTATTTAATTTTTTTGATTAAATAAATCCGAAAAATCAAAAAAATCGAAAATAGGCAAAAATCGATAGGTGATGCTTGGAACACATCCAAGATGTATTGGAATGAATTTAGGAAACCAATTTGGGTGGTTTCAATTGTCCAAAAGCACGAGACAAGTGTTCGCCCCCGTTCATGCACGTCGGGTGGCAACATTGGGGGGCCATGTTGTGAGTGTTGTGTTGCAATCTTTTGAGGCAACAAGGAAGATTGCTTTTGTAGAGTTTGTGTGATCTACGGTGTTCTTCGTCGGACCTTTGTGTGCTTGACATGGTAGGCAAAGCACCACGGGTGTGTCGGCAGTGCTTAAGGGTAAGCCATGATTTAAACCATGAGGAACCAATTGCCACGGAAGTACATCAAAGGAGGCAACCATGGGCTGCCGCATGGCAAACCATGAGGCGTGCCAGGCTGGGGCCTGTCAGGCATGGGGCAGAAACCCAGGGGCTCATCAGGCTCCCAAACCATGGGGCATCTTGGACTAAGGCAAACCATGGTTTCACCAAGGCATGGCCGTCAAACCCGCCAATCACCAGCCTGTTGTGCATGCCATTAGGGCTGTCCAGGAAAGCCATGGGGCACAATCCAAGGCATGGCCGATGGGTGATCTTCTTCTCGCTGTACATGCCTGCATGGGGGCATACCATGCAGGCCTCCTGAGGCAAACCAGCCAGGCATGAGGGCATCTGCCCAGTGGGCAAAACCTTCTTCTCATGCATGTACAGAGGCGTCAAAGGCGGAGCCAGAGTATATATAGACTGTCAAAGGTAAACTGAGGCATGTGGGCCTGTCAAGAACTTCACCATGGGGCAGTCAGGCACATCCAAAGTCAGGCCATGGGGCTGCCATGTGGGGCAATAGAAGGCCAAACCATGGGGCGATGCCAGACTGTCGAGGCAAGCCATGGGGCTGCCACAGTGCAGGCATATAATGGGGCTGGCATCCAAGACAATATGGGAAGTGTCTTGAGGGCTAATCAAGGCAAAATACGTGGACATCTGCAGGGCTGTCAAAACAAGCCAGGGCCTGCAGGAGCTATAAAGCATGCCATGGGGCTATCCAAGGAAGCCACATGGGGAGTGATGGGGCTGTCCAGCAAGCCAGTGGGGCATGCCAGGGGGCTGCCAAGGCAAGCCAGGGGGCTTGCCACGGGGCTGCCTGGGCATGCCATGGGGCGTGCCATGGGGCGTGCCATGGGGCTGTCAAGCCAAGCCATGGGGCGTGCCATGGGGCTGCCAAGGCAACCAATGGGGCGTGCCAGCGGGGCAAGCCATGGGGCTGTCAAGGCTAGGGCTTGCCACACCACCCAGGGCCCTGCAGGCACTGCCATCTGAGACTTGCCACGGGCTCACTTGTGCATACCTGGGGCTGTGCAGGCAGCCATGAGGGCTGTCAGAGATCAGGCCATGAGGCTTACCATGGGGCCTAATCAAAGGGGCAACCATAGAGCTCTGCAATGGGGCCTATCAAGGTGGGCCAGGGGCTTACTGGGACTCACCAAGGCATGCCATGGGGAAACGCCACAGGGGCTGTCAGGCAGGCTCACAGGGGGCTGCAAGGAGCAGACCATGGGGCGTGCAGCGGGGCCTGAGGCATGGGGCTTACCACAGGGCTGCCGAGGCATCATGGGGCTTCTGCAGGCTCAAGGCAAATGGGGCTGGCGGAGCAGACAGAGGCGTCTTGAGAAGGGCCTGTAAGGCATGCCATGGGGCTTGCCACGGGGCTGTCAAGGCAAGCCATGGGGCTGTCAAGTCAGGCCATGAGGCTTGCCACGGGGCTGTCAAGGCAAGCCATGGGGCGTGCGAGCGGGGCTGTCAAGGCAGGCCATGGGGCTTGCCACGGGGCTGCCAAGGCATGCCATGGGGCTTGCCACGGGGCTATCAAGGCAAGCCACGGGGCTGCCAAGGCAGGCCATGGGGCGTGCGAGCGGGGCTGCCAAGGCATGCCATGGGGCTTGCCACGGGGCTGTCAAGGCAAGCCATGGGGCTGTCAAGTCAGGCCACAGGGCTCGCTGTGCATGCCATGGGGCTGTCAAGGCAAGCCATGGG
>NW_023358344.1:0-332 GCF_001411555.2 Juglans regia
TAGTTTGGCAAGTAGACTTATATGTGATCTGAATCCCATGCTACTTGTAATCCTTGGGAACTTGTTATCAGCCCAACTTATAACATCAGCATCACTCGAATAACTGTGGGAACCAGTGCTTCTGAGCTTGAGTTCAGTGCCATATTCGACTCTGGTACATCATTCACACTCCTGAGTGACCCTGCTTATACTTTCCTTCTAAAAGGAGAAGCTTGACCTTGACCTGAGAAAGTGCATAAAATACGTGCATTCCCAAGATCAGGGCGTTCTGTATCCTGAGACGTCTGCTTTATATATCTTGAATTACCTATAGAATCTGTTGATAAGTACAT
>NW_023358345.1:0-276 GCF_001411555.2 Juglans regia
GGTTTCTCTTCTAAGTTCAAAACAGAATTTTGTTTCTAACTTGTTTTGATCAACCTCTTGATCCATGACTTATAAAGAAGTGATCTTCAAACCAAAACATCACATGGTTCAAAAAGGTGTCCTAAAACAGATACAAGCTTCAAACTTAAGATCACATGGGTAAACATCAACCAAAACATAAATTTAGCCAAGAACATCATCACTTTGGCCTAACCGAATATCTCCTTCCATAAAATTTCATATGTTCGAAACTAACATCAAATATCTTCAAAATAA
>NW_023358348.1:0-268 GCF_001411555.2 Juglans regia
TCATTCTGGGCGATAAACTGGAGAGTGTGTTATATTTTGGAGTTTTTGACCAAGCTAATGAATAGATCTTGGTCCGAAATTTTTATGGAGTACTGTTAACATGTGTATATGATTATTGGTTGAGGATTTGTCGCATGATTAAAAGTTTTTGTGAAATATTTTCTTAGGTCTAGAAACTTAGAAACTGGAAGAGGAAAAACAGTTTCTGTTTTGAGAAAGTTTAAATCTTTTATGGTTTAATCTTATTCCAATGGCTTTGATATTTTTA
>NW_023358349.1:0-267 GCF_001411555.2 Juglans regia
AATAAAATCACTATAATATATAAATAAAAAATAAAATCACTATAATATATAAATAAAAAATAAAATCACTATAATATATAAATAAAAAATATTTATCACTATTAAATATAAATAAAAAATAAAATCATTATAATAGTTATCTCTATTATATATAAATAAAAAATAAAATCACTAAAATATATAAATAAAAAATAAAATCACTATTATATATAAATAAAAAATAAAATACTATAATATTTATCACTATTATATATAAATTAAAAATAA
>NW_023358350.1:0-271 GCF_001411555.2 Juglans regia
CCATCGATGTCATCTGAAATATTATGAAGATTAACGGGGTGAGTTATCAACAACTCAGTAAGCAGAGAGCATATACTAGCATGTAAACATGAGCATTTATAACATTTGATAAGCCGAACAGAACATTTACTTTCAGAATACAGAAACAAAACTTGTACAAAAACATTAGAGCGAAGTTTTCAGAAAAATAAACTTATTCCAAAAAGAGAATCCGTTGACATTTCTAAACTGACACCTTATAATCATATCATCGTTTAATAAACACATCGGG
>NW_023358351.1:0-239 GCF_001411555.2 Juglans regia
AAGCTCGTAGTTGGATCTTGGGTTGGGCAGAGCGGTCCGCCCCTGGTGTGCACCGGTCTGCTCGTCCCTTCTACCGGCGATGCGCTCCTGGCCTTAACTGGCCGGGTCGTGCCTCCGGTGCTGTTACTTTGGAGAAATTAGAGTGCTCAAAGCAAGCCTACGCTCTGTATACATTAGCATGGGATAACATCATAGGATTTCGGTCCTATTGTGTTGGCCTTCGGGATCGGAGTAATGAT
>NW_023358352.1:0-259 GCF_001411555.2 Juglans regia
AACGTGTATTTTAAACGTCCGAACGTTCTGGGCGGGAATAATTTTAGAATTAACGTTCGGACGTTTAAAGTTAACGTTCGAACGTTTAAACTAATAATTTTAGAACTTAATCAGTACGCGCACGGGAGGATGCCCATTATTTATTTTCTCCCGTGCGCGCAACAGAAAGAGAAAGAGAGAGAGAGAGAGAGAGAGAGAGAGATTTCGACGAGAGAGAGAGAGAGAGAGAGAGAGAGTTAGAGAGAGAGAGAGAGAGAGA
>NW_023358353.1:0-2987 GCF_001411555.2 Juglans regia
CAACCCCTGGGGAGCCAAGCCAAACCAGCAAACAACCCATCGTCGGCCGAGAGCACGCGTAGGAATCTAGTGCTAAGAAGCACCAAACACCATGCCACACTCACACCTCAAGGATGCCATGCACGAGGATCGAACCCCCACGAAGATCAACGCATCAAGAAGGAAACCGGATCAATGTTCAACCCCATGGGAACAAGGCCATCAAGGTCCGGAAGCCACCTCAATGAAGCATGTGCGTAGCACTGGGTGCCATAACACCATCCGCCGTGCACATCTACGTCAAAGAGGAAGCAAACAAACACACAGGCCCGGCCACCATGCGGCCAACCAAATGTAAAATGAAAATGGAGATGCCCGTCAAACCCCATGGAAGCGAGGCCAGCATCATCCGGATACCCCCGAGAGCAACAATGTGCGTAGCACTGGGTGCCATAACACCATCCGCCGTGTACAAGCATGTTGCAAAGGAGGCATCCAAACAAATAGGCCCAACCGCCATGGGGTAGACTAGAGCACACGAGGTCTAGCCAACGTGAGAAAGCCCCTAGCACGACCGATTGCCCCCATCAACAAGCCCATGCGTGGCACTAGGTGCCACCAACCGTCTTGGGGCATTGCTTGTTGTTGAAAGCAGCCGAGTCGTAGGGAATCACCCCCCACCAGCGAAACAAAACGGTCGTCGCCTGGCCAAACCCCAGCATGGTGGCCAAGATCATCCTGATACTCCATAACAATGTGCGAGTAATCGGTGCCATAACACCATCCGCCGTACAAGCATGTGGCAAGGGAGGCATCAAACAAATAGGCCTACCCGCCATGGGGTAGACTAGAGCACACGAGGGCTAGCCAACGTGAGAAAGCCCCTAGCACGACCGATTGCCCCCATCAACAAGCCCATGCGTGGCACTAGGTGCCACCAAATCCGTCCCTAAAGCACAAGCTTGGTGCTAGAAAGCAATCGAGAATGGAGGAATCACCCCCACGAAAACGAGCCCAAAAAACGGTCGTCGGGACATGGTCGGCCGGCGGCGGCCGCCGCCACAACCACCGCCGGCGGCGGTGGAGACGATACCCCCCCCGCCGGTGGCATGGGGGGCGTGGCACACGCCCTTTCCATGGGCGCCAGGGGCATGCCCATGTGAGGGGGGCGGCATGGTCAGCCCTCCTGGCTGACCATGTTGGGGCTTGCATGCCCCCCCTAAAGAGCATTTAGAGCCAAATCCCAACCGGCAGGAGGAAACATCAAATGTCCGAGGAAACATAAAGGCCTTTTTTATCGAAATGCTTTGAATTTGGACGAGATTTTTTGCAGGCATGCTTAGAAAAATCATATCTTGAAGTAGGAGCAAGCCTCACAATTTTTCGACATCGGGATTTTTTTATTTAATATTTTTGATTAAATAAATCCGAAAAATCAAAAAAAATCGAAAATAGGCAAAAATCGATAGGTGATGCTTGGAACACATCCAAGATGTATTGGAATGAATTTAGGAAACCAATTTGGGTGGTTTCAATTGTCCAAAAGCACGAGACAAGTGTTCGCCCCCGTTCATGCACGTCAGGTGGCAACATTGGGGGGCCATGTTGTGAGTGTTGTATTGCAATCTTTTGAGGCAACAAGGAAGATTGCTTTTGTAGAGTTTGTGTGATCTACGGTGTTCTTCGTCGGACCTTTGTGTGCTTGACATGGTAGGCAAAGCACCACGGGTGTGTCGCAGCGTGCCTTGGGGCAAGCCATGGGCCAAGCCATGGGGAGCCATGGGGCTTGCCACGGGGCTGTCAAGGCAAGCCATGGGGCTGCCATGGCAAGCCATGGGGCGTGCCGGCGGGGCTGTCAAGGCATGCCATGGGGCAAGCCACGGGGCTGTCCAGGCAAGCCATGGGGCATGCCAGTGGGGCTGCCAAGGCAAGCCATCGGGCTGCCAAGGCATGGCCCGTGGGCACCGTGCTAACCTCGCTGTGCATGCCATGGGGCTGTCAAGGGAAGCCATGGGGCTGTCAAGGCATGGCCCGTGGGCACCGTGCTAACCTCGCTGTGCATGCCATGGGGCATGCCATGGGCACCACCGAGGCAAGCCATGGGGCTGTCAAGGCATCGCCCGTGGGCACCGTGCTAACCTCGCTGTGCATGCCACGGGGCTGTCAAGGCAGGCCATAGGGCGTGCCATGGGGCTGTCAAGGCAAGCCATGGGGCATGCCCGCGGGGCTGTCAAGGCATGCCATGGGGCTGTCAAGTCAGGCTGTCAAGTCAGGCCATGGGGCTTGCCATGGGCTGTGAAGGCAAGCCATGGGGCGTGCACGCGGGGCTGTCGAGGAGGCAAAACCATATAGGGCCTGCAGGGCTATAAAGAGCATGCCATGGGCTGTCCAAGGCAAGCCATGGGGACGTGCAGACAGGGAGCTGTCCAAAGGCAAGCAAATCATGCCACAGGGCACAATCAAGGCAAACCATGGGGCTTATACAGGGGCTGCAAGGCATGCCATGGGGCTGTCAGGAGCAAGCCATGGGGCATGCGAGCAGGGCTGTCAAGGCAAACCGTGGGGCGTCACCACAGGGCTGTCAGGCAAGCCATGGGGCTTTGCCACAGGGACTGCCTGGGCATGCCATGGGGCGTGCCATGGGGCGTGCCATGGGGCTGTCAAGCCAAGCCATGGGGCGATGCCATGGGGCTGCCAAGGCAATAATGGGGCGATGAAAGCAGGGCCAAGCCATGGGGCTGTCAAGGCAGGCCATGGGGCTTGCCACGGGGGTGCCAAGGCATGCCATGGGGCTTGCCACGGGGCTGTCAAGGCAAGCCACGGGGCTGTCAAGGCAAGCCATGGGGCTGTCAAGTCAGGCCATGGGGCTTGCCATGGGGCTGTCAAGGCAAGCCATGGGGCGTGCGAGCGGGGCTGTCAAGGCAGGCCATGGGGCTTGCCACGGGGCTGCCAAGACATGCCATGGGGCTTGCCACGGGGCTGTCAAGGCAAGCCACGGGGCTGCCAAG
>NW_023358354.1:0-272 GCF_001411555.2 Juglans regia
ATCAGATGAGCCCCCTCGACATGACCACGCATCGGCGTAGCATTGGACAGGCGAGGGGACGTCAGCCACCCCCTGTAGAGGATCTAGTTCCTCCGACGCAGCCTGAGCCAGGTCATGTCGGGAGTAGTAGTTAGCATACGCCGAGTACATCTGCAGGAGATGTGCGGCCTGCTTGGGTTGATGCGGTCATCTCACAGCTGACTGCGCATATTGATCATAAGATCGATCGATCGCTCGAGGCTATATCGGCGTCTGTTGCCGAACTCACCCAT
>NW_023358355.1:0-238 GCF_001411555.2 Juglans regia
ACCCCCCACACCAACACAATGTTCCGCATCCAAGAGCACGAGAACGCCCACATGGTCCATGACAACCAACGTAAACTCGAAGGCTTGCATGGTAACACGTGGACAACTTCAGAGTCCAGCCAGCACCCAAAAATGAGCACCGACAAGGACAAGGGGCAACGAGAGGGACAAATTCCATCTTTGTAGGTATGCAACACAGGAACCCTTCGGTAGCCCAACATGCTATTCACACGAGGAG
>NW_023358356.1:0-248 GCF_001411555.2 Juglans regia
CATCGGGATTTTTTTATTTAATTTTTTTGATTAAATAAATCCGAAAAATCAAAAAAAATCGAAAATAGGCAAAAATCGATAGGTGATGCTTGGAACACATCCAAGATGTATTGGAATGAATTTAGGAAACCAAATTGGGTGGTTTCAATTGTCCAAAAGCACGAGACAAGTGTTCGCCCCCGTTCATGCACGTCGGGTGGCAACATTGGGGGGCCATGTTGTGAGTGTTGTATTGCAATCTTTTGAGG
>NW_023358360.1:0-265 GCF_001411555.2 Juglans regia
TTTGATGGTTGTGTTTAGTTTTAAATTTTTATGAATTGATATTTGAGTTTAGGACAAAATTTACATAAGGTATGTAAATTTTGGTGATTTTTGAAGTTATGATGCAAAATCCTTAAGTTAGGGGTAAAATAGTTATTTTCCCACATGTAGAGGGTAAAATGGTAATTTTACTCTAAGTTGATATTTTTCCATATTCCTAATTGTTAGTGATTAAGTTCTAATTTTTAGAAATCACTACTTTCAGTTTCCCGTGATCGCACTTGAG
>NW_023358361.1:0-236 GCF_001411555.2 Juglans regia
AACATGGACAATGAAATAGAAAAGAATCAATGGAACGACACTCCAAGCAATTGACAAACTTAGAGATGCAGGAAACCCTAGAATTTTGAAACCCTAGGTGATGCAAATTTCAGCCAAACCCAAAACCTTAAAAATTTCGGCAGCCTACTTTTTATTTCAATTTTTTTTTTTTGGCAACCCTAGAACAATGAAGCCCTAGAATTAAATTTAAGGATACTAAAATTAAAAGATAGAAT
>NW_023358362.1:0-275 GCF_001411555.2 Juglans regia
TAATCCGTAAAACATTTTCCCAGAAAATGATTTACACAAAATCCAACTCACACTATTTTCCCAGAAAATAGTCCATTTAATCCGTCAATACCCTATGCACCATGGCCTCCCCTAGGGACCATCCGCATATCCTGGCTTCGTAGTGATGCCCAGTTCCGCGCCCAGCGCGTACATGGCCGAGCACCCACTACGCAACGAGCGATGCCCAGTTCCGCGCCCAGCGCGTACATGGCCAGACATCCTCTAGTCCCCGCCAGCAGAAGGACCACGGAGTC
>NW_023358363.1:0-255 GCF_001411555.2 Juglans regia
ACAAAGATGGAATTTGTCCCTCTCGTTGCCCCTTGTCCTTGTCGGTGCTCATCTTTGGGTGCTGGCTGGACTCTGAAGTTGTCCACGTGTTACCATGCAAGCCTTCGAGTTTACGTTGGTTGTCATGGACCATGTGGGCGTTCTCGTGCTATTGGATGCGGAACATTGTGTTGGTGTGGGGGGTCTCCGGCCTCTTTATCCCAAACCGAGCGTTCTCGTTTGACACGAACGATTGTCGTGCTCGCGTCTTGATCC
>NW_023358364.1:2500-5258 GCF_001411555.2 Juglans regia
TGTAAAATGAAAAATGGAGATGCCCGTCAAACCCCATGGAAGCGAGGCCAGCATCATCCGGACACCCCCGAGAGCAACAATGTGCGTAGCACTGGGTGCCATAACACCATCCGCCGTGCACAAGCATGTTGCAAAGGAGGCATCAAAACAAATAGGCCCAACCGCCATGGGGTAGACTAGAGCACCCGAGGGCTAGCCAACGTGAGAAAGCCCCTAGCACGACCGATTGCCCCCATCAACAAGCCCATGCGCGGCACTGGGTGCCACCAAATCCGTCCCTAAAGCACAAGCTTGTTGCTAGAAAGCAAGCGAGAATGTAGGAATCACCCCCACGAAAGCGAGCCCAAAAGCGGTGCATTAGCGTCAACCACCCATGGAGCCCGAGGGCGAGCATCATCCGGATACCCCAGAGGCAACAATGGTAACGCTGGGTTACCATAACACCATCAGCCGTGCAAGCATGTTGCAAAGGAGGCATCCAAAATAAATAGGCCCAGCCGCCATGGTGGTTGAACTAGGCGCAGTTAGCGATGAAAGCGCAACCCGCGGCCGTTGCCCCATCAACAAGCCCATGCGTGGCACTAGGTGCCACCAAATCCGTCCCTAAAGCACAAGCTTGTTGCTAGAAAGCAATCGAGAATGTAGGAATCACCCCCACGAAAACGAGCCCAAAAAGCGGTCGTCGGGACATGGTCGGCCGGCGGCGGCCGCCGCCACAACCACCGCCGGCGGCGGTGGAGACGATACCCCCCCGCCGGTGGCATGGGGGGCGTGGCACACGCCCTTTCCATGGGCGCCCGGGGCATGCCCATGTGAGGGGGGCGGCATGGTCAGCCCTCCTGGCTGACCATGTTGGGGCTTGCATGCCCCCCCTAAAGAGCATTTAGAGCCAAATCCCAACCGGCAGGATGAAACATCAAATGTCCGAGGAAACATAAAGGCCTTTTTTATCGAAATACTTTGAATTTGGACGAGATTTTTTACAGGCATGCTTAGAAAAATCATATCTTGAAGTAGGAGCAAGCCTCACAATTTTTCGACATCGGGATTTTTTTATTTAATTTTTTTGATTAAATAAATCCGAAAAATCAAAAAAAATCGAAAATAGGCAAAAATCGATAGGTGATGCTTGGAACATATCCAAGATGTATTGGAATGAATTTAGGAAACCAATTTGGGTGGTTTCAATTGTCCAAAAGCACGAGACAAGTGTTCGCCCCCGTTCATGCACGTCGGGTGGCAACATTGGGGGGGCATGTTGTGAGTGTTGTATTGCAATCTTTTGAGGCAACAAGGAAGATTGCTTTTGTAGAGTTTGTGTGATCTACGGTGTTCTTCGTCGGACCTTTGTGTGCTTGACATGGTAGGCAAAACACCACGGGTGTGTCGCGGCGTGCCTTGGGGCAAGCCATGGGCCAAGCCATGGGGAGCCATGGGGCTTGCCACGGGGCTGTCAAGGCAAGCCATGGGCATGTGGCAAACCTGGAAGCGTGCCCGGCCCAGTGTCAAGGCATGCCATAGAGGGCAAATGCAGGTGTCAAAGGAGCAAAGCCATGGGGCATGCCGATTAAGAACATGAGCAAACCATCAGGCACCAAGGCATGGCCGTGGAACGCAGGTGCTAACCTCATTTGTGCATGCCATGGGTACATCAAGGGGAAAACCAGAACGTCAAGGCATGGCGAGTAGACGCAGAGTGCTAACCTCATTTGTGCATGCCATGGGGCATGCCATGGGCACCAGGAGGCAAGCCATGGGTACGTCAAGGCATGTAAGCCCGGAAGTGGAGCTTAGTGTAACCTGTGCATGCCACCCAGGCATCAAAGCGGGAGCGTAGGGGAGTGCCATGGGAACATCAGGCAAGCCATGGGAGGGCATGCAGCGAGAACAATGAGGTATCTCATGGGGCTGTCAAGTCATTTATCAGGGGAGTGAGACCATGGGGCTGCCATGGGGCTGTCAAGGCAAGCCATGGGGCGTGCGAGCATGGGGCTGTCAAGGCAGGCCATGGGGCTTGCCACGGGGCTGCCAAGGCATGCCATGGGGCTTGCCACGGGGCTCGCTGTGCATGCCATGGGGCTATCAAGGCAAGCCATGGGGCTGTCAAGTCAGGCCATGGGGCTTGCCATGGGGCTGTCAAGGCAAGCCATGGGGCGTGCGAGCGGGGCTGTCAAGGCAGGCCATGGGGCTTACCACGGGGCTGCCAAGGCATGCCATGGGGCTTGCCACGGGGCTGTCAAGGCAAGCCACGGGGCTGCCAAGGCAGGCCATGGGGCGTGCAGAGGCAAGGGGGGGAGGGCTGTAAGGCATGCCATGGGGAGACTTACCACTTGGGGCACAGGCATGCCATGGGGCCTGGGAGATCCAGACCATTGGGCCTGACTGGGGCGTGCAAGCTGAGGGGCAAGCCATGGAGACTCCATCCCAGTGACCATGGGGCTTACCACAGGGCTGCCAAAGGCAGCATGCCATGGGCCACGGGGCTCACTTCTGCGTACCAATGGGCTGTCAAGGCAAGCCATGGGGCTGTCAAGTCAGGCCATGGGGCTTGCCATGGGGCTGTCAAGGCAAGCCATGGGGCGTGCGAGCGGGGCTGTCAAGGCAGGCCATGGGGCTTGCCACGGGGCTGCCAAGGCATGCCATGGGGCTTGCCACGGGGCGGTCAAGGCAAGCCACGGGGCTGCCAAGGCAGGCCATGGGGCGTGCGAGCGGGGCTGCCAAGGCATGCCATGGGGCCTGCCACGGGGCTGCCAAGGCA
>NW_023358365.1:0-272 GCF_001411555.2 Juglans regia
GTTTAAATGGGGTTTGGTTAGGGTTTGAGATGCTATCAAGCCCAAAATCAATTTTTCTTGGCCCAATCAAATTCCCAAGGTTTAAAAGGTTGAATAATGATGTCATAACAAGGATTTTATTAATTAATAGCATGTGGAAGTCATTTAATCAAGTGATTAAACACAATACTAGAAATCGGATTAAAAAGGGTTTGGAGGCCAACTTTAGGGTTTGGGAAAACCATTTAGGGTTTCGGTTTCAACCAAGCTTTTGGGGTTTCAATTGGATTCCA
>NW_023358367.1:0-250 GCF_001411555.2 Juglans regia
AATCATATACACATGTTAACAGTACTCCATAAAAATTTCGGACCAAGATCTATTCATTAGCTTGGTCAAAAACTCCAAAATATAACACACTCTCCAGTTTATCGCTCAGAATGACCTTTTTGGGGTCTAAACAACTTTTTACCAACCAAATGATCTCCAAATGGAACAAATAAGATATCCACGTAAACTAGACTCCAAAAGAAACAACTTTCATGAAGGAAACGTTGCGAGGAAACACTTACAAAAGCTT
>NW_023358369.1:0-291 GCF_001411555.2 Juglans regia
ACCAGTCACATTACAGCTGTTAGATGTCACGTCTATTTGAGAGTGTTATTATTCAGGATCGCCATTGGTTGCTTATTTGTCACTTCTTTTCTATTTATCTTCTGAATTTTCTGTTGTCATTTATGGAAAGGATGTCGTATACTTATCCTATAGAAACATTCTTCATTCCTAAAAAAGATTACTTACTGAAGTTCAGTATCCTCAAGGAACAAGCTTGCGAAAATGTGTTTTTTTCCCATTTTTGAACAAGCATGCAGAAATGTAGTTTGTTTCCTTTTTGTGGATTGTTCC
>NW_023358370.1:0-257 GCF_001411555.2 Juglans regia
TTTGCTCCTCGTGTGAATAGCATGTTGGGCTACCGAAGGGTTCCTGTGTTGCATACCTACAAAGATGGAATTTGTCCCTCTCGTTGCCCCTTGTCCTTGTCGGTGCTCATCTTTGGGTGCTGGCTGGACTATGAAGTTGTCCACGTGTTACCATGCAAGCCTTCGAGTTTACGTTGGTTGTCATGGACCATGTGGGCGTTCTCGTGCTCTTGGATGCGGAACATTGTGTTGGTGTGGGGGGTCTCCGGCCTCTTTAT
>NW_023358371.1:0-242 GCF_001411555.2 Juglans regia
GGCAAGCCCCATGGCATGCCTTGGCAGCCCCGTGGCAAGCCCCATGGCCTGCCTTGACAGCCCCGCTCGCACGCCCCATGGCTTGCCTTGACAGCCCCATGGCATGCACAGTGAGCCCCGTGGCCTGACTTGACAGCCCCATGGCTTGCCTTGACAGCCCCGTGGCAAGCCCCATGGCATGCCTTGGCAGCCCCGCTCGCACGCCCCATGGCCTGCCTTGGCAGCCCCGTGGCTTGCCTTGA
>NW_023358372.1:0-246 GCF_001411555.2 Juglans regia
CGGTGGCATGGGGGGCGTGGCACACGCCCTTTCCATGGGCGCCAGGGGCATGCCCATGTGAGGGGGGCGGCATGGTCAGCCCTCCTGGCTGACCATGTTGGGGCTTGCATGCCCCTCCTAAAGAGCATTTAGAGCCAAATCCCAACCGGCAGGAGGAAACATCAAATGTCCGAGGAAACATAAAGGCCTTTTTTATCGAAATACTTTGAATTTGGACGAGATTTTTTGCAGGCATGCTTAGAAAAA
>NW_023358375.1:0-260 GCF_001411555.2 Juglans regia
GGGGGTATCCGGATGATGCTGGCCTCGCTTCCATGGGGTTTGACGGGCATCTCCATTTTTCATTTTACATTTGGTTGGCCGCATGGTGGCCGGGCCTGTGTGTTTGTTTGCTTCCTCTTTGACGTAGATGCGCACGGCGGATGGTGTTATGGCACCCAGTGCTACGCACATGCTTCATTGAGGTGGCTTCCGGACCTTGATGGCCTTGTTCCCATGGGGTTGAACCTTGATACGGTTTCCTTCTTGATGCGTTGATCTTC
>NW_023358376.1:0-260 GCF_001411555.2 Juglans regia
AGCAGACCGGTGCACACCAGGGGCGGACCGCTCTGCCCAACCCAAGATCCAACTACGAGCTTTTTAACTGCAACAACTTAAATATACGCTATTGGAGCTGGAATTACCGCGGCTGCTGGCACCAGACTTGACCTCCAATGGATCCTCGTTAAGGGATTTAGATTGTACTCATTCCAATTACCAGACTCGTAAGAGCCCGGTATTGTTATTTATTGTCACTACCTCCCCGTGTCAGGATTGGGTAATTTGCGCGCCTGCTG
>NW_023358378.1:0-264 GCF_001411555.2 Juglans regia
GGCGGCGGTGGAGACGATACCCCCCCGCCGGTGGCATGGGGGGCGTGGCACACGCCCTTTCCATGGGCGCCAGGGGCATGCCCATGTGAGGGGGGCGGCATGGTCAGCCCCCCTGGCTGACCATGTTGGGGCTTGCATGCCCCCCCTAAAGAGCATTTAGAGCCAAATCCCAACCCGCAGGAGGAAACATCAAATGTCCGAGGAAACATAAAGGCCTTTTTTATCGAAATACTTTGAATTTGGACGAGATTTTTTGCAGGCATG
>NW_023358379.1:0-244 GCF_001411555.2 Juglans regia
GTCCTCGTGTTGCACCCCTCGTTTTTGTTTTCTCCGCCTTGCGAGATAAATTGACAAGAAGGACCACTCGGGGGTGGATTTTTGAGAAAATCTCGCCCTGCCCAGCGCGTAGCTATGGGTTTGGATCAGATCTCCGTTTGGATTGGGATCGGAAGGACGCTAGTATGTCGCTCAAGGATTATATGAATTTTAAGTAATTAGTTTGATGGGTGCGATCATACCAGCACTAATGCACCGGATCCCA
>NW_023358380.1:0-335 GCF_001411555.2 Juglans regia
ATTTATTATATCCATATCATATCAAAACACGTACTTTCATGAGGTTATGAATGTTTGTGGTTGTGTTCTTTGATGATATCCTAGTGTACAACAAGGTCTTAAATAAACATATTGAGCATTTGAGATATGTGTTTGATGTGTTAGAATTTGAAAAAGTTGTATTGTTTATTTTATTTTGTATAAAAATCTGAAAAATTTGTAATGAATAGATGAAATGAGTTGAGATGAGATAAAAGTTTTGTGAAAGTAAAGGCCTAATTAAGAAAGATGCAATCTGAAGAGGATCTGTCCTTCTGCTACTCTTTTTCTTTTTTTTTTCTTTTCTTTTTTTTTTT
>NW_023358381.1:0-240 GCF_001411555.2 Juglans regia
GTTAATCATTACTCCGATCCCGAAGGCCAACACAATAGGACCGAAATCCTATGATGTTATCCCATGCTAATGTATACAGAGCGTAGGCTTGCTTTGAGCACTCTAATTTCGTCAAAGTAACAGCACCGGAGGCACGACCCGGCCAGTTAAGGCCAGGAGCGCATCGCCGGTAGAAGGGACGAGCAGACCGGTGCACACCAGGGGCGGACCGCTCTGCCCAACCCAAGATCCAACTACGAG
>NW_023358382.1:0-299 GCF_001411555.2 Juglans regia
GTGCTTTAGGGACGGATTTGGTGGCACCTAGTGCCACGCATGGGCTTGTTGATGGGGGCAATCGGTCGTGCTAGGGGCTTTCTCACGTTGGCTAGCCCTCGGGTGCTCTAGTCTACCCCATGGCGGTTGGGCCTATTTGTTTGGATGCCTACTTTGCAACATGCTTGTGCACGGCGGATGGTGTTATGGCACCCAGTGCTACGCACATTGTTGCTCTCGGGGGTATCCGGATGATGCTGGCCTCGCTTCCATGGGGTTTGACGGGCACCTCCATTTTTCATTTTACATTTGGTTGGCCG
>NW_023358383.1:0-2431 GCF_001411555.2 Juglans regia
AAAATAAGAGTTGTTCCGATTCGCCCCGTGTTGGGGAATTCTTACCCTATGGTCATGGTTACCATAGGGTGCCCGCGAACAAAAGACTCCAACCCTTTATTTTTGACACATTTCGCTCAATTGGTTTCCTACATGGGATGGGCAATTTCGTAAAAATAAGAGTTGCTCCGAATCGCCACGTGTTGGGGAATTCTTACCCTATGGTCATGGTAGTACCAGAGGATGCCCGCGGAAAGACTCCAACCTCTGCCACTTTGTTGAATCGGTTTTGTACAAAGCTTGGGCAAAGTGGTAAAACAAGAATTGCTCCACCTCCGTTAGCATACCCAATCACATGGTAGTACCATAGGATTATTCGCGAACAAAGATTCCTAACCTCTTATTTTTGCCACTCTGCGCTCAATTGGTTTTGTACAAAGCTTGGGCAAAGTGCTAAAAATAGGAGTTGCTCCAATTCACACCGTGTTGGGGCTTACTTACCCTATGGTCATGGTAGTACCATAGGGTGCCCGCGAACAAAAGACTCCAACCCCTTATTTTTGACACATTTCGCTCAATTGGTTTTCTACATGGCATGGGCAATTACGTAAAAATAAGAGTTGCTCCGAATCGCCACGTGTTGGGGAATTCTTACCCTATGGTCATGGTAGTACCATAGGATGCCCGCGTGGAAAAGACTCCAACCTCTTAATTTTGCCACTTTGCGCTGAATCGGTTTTGTAAAAAGCTTGGGCAAAGTGGTAAAAATAAGAGTTGCTCCGATTCCCCCCGTGTTGGGGAATACTTACCCTATGGTCATGGTAGTACCACAGGATGCCCGCGAGTAAACGACTCCAACCTCTTATTTTTGCCACTTTGCACTGAATCGGTTTTGTACAAATCTTGGGCAAAGTGGTAAAAATAAGAGTTGCTCCAATTCCCCCCGTGTTGGGGCATACTTACCCAATCGTCATGGTAGTACCATAGGATGCCCGCGAACAAAAGACTCTAACCTCTTATTTTTGTCACTCTGCGCTCAATTGGTTTTCTACAAAGCTTGGGCAAAGTGGTAAAAATAGGAGTTGCTCCGATTCACCCCGTGTTGGGGAATACTTACCCTATGGTCATGGTAGTACCACAGGATGCCCGCGAGCAAAAGACTCTAACCTCTTATTTTTGTCACTCTGCGCTCAATTGGTTTTCTACAAAGCTTGGGCAAAGTGGTAATAATAAGAGTTGCTCCGATTCGCCCCGTGTTGGGGAATTCTTACCCTATGGTCATGGTAGTACCAGAGGACGCCCGCGTGGAAACGACTCGAACCTCTTATTTTTGCCAGTTTGCGCTGAATCGGTTTTGTACAAAGCTTGGGCAAAGTGGTAAAAATAGGAGTTGCTCCGATTCGCCCCTGGTTGGGGAATACTTACCCTATGGTCATGGTAGTACCACAGGACGCCCGCGTGGAAAAGACACCAACCTCTTATTTTTTTGCCACCAAGCTAGATCGGTTTAAGCAGCAGCTTGACAAAGTGATAAAATAGGTGCTCCCAATTCCTTACGTGTTGGAGCATACCTGTCATCATGAGTGATGCACGATGGGATGCCCATGGAAGACTCTAACCTCTTGACGCATGCTCTGCGCTCAATTGGTTTTTTTACCGGACGGGCAAAGTTGCCAAAAAATCAAGGTTGCTTGAACCATTTTCACATGTTAAGGGGCACTTACCTATAGTAATGATGTGCAATTTAGATTTGCGAACAAAAGAGCTCAATTATTTTTGGCATTTAAATAAATTAGTTTCCTTGGCATGGGCAATTTTAAAATATCAAAGTTATCCGGTCGCCCGTGTTGAGGGAATTCTTACCTGGTCGTTGCCGCCGGGATGCTGTCGAAAAGGCTCAATATATTTTTCACCCGCGCTTTAAGCTGATGGTTTTGCCACAAAGCGGTAAAAATAAAGTTATCAATTCGCCCGCGTGTTGGGAACTGCCTGTCAATCTATAGTATCGATGGATGCCAGCGAACAAAAGACATAACCTCTTATTTTTTATCCTCGCTCATTGGTTTTCTGCAAAGTTGGGCAAAGTTGTAAAATGGGAGTTGCTAAATTCCATTGCAGTGTTGAGGAATACTTACCCTATGGTCATGGTAGTACCACAGGATGCCCGCGAGCAAAAGACTCCAACCTCTTATTTTTGCCACTTTGCGCTGAATCGGTTTTGTAAAAAGCTTGGGCAAACTGGTAAAAATAAGAGTTGCTCCGATTCCCCCCGTGTTGGGGAATACTTACCCTATGGTCATGGTAGTACCACAGGATGCCCGCGAGCAAAAGACTGCAACCTCTTATTTTTTCCTCTTTGCGCTAAATTGGTTTTGTACAAAGCTTGGGCAAAGTGGTAAAAATAGGAGTTGCTCCGATTCGCCCCGTGTTGGGGAATACTTACCCTATGGTC
>NW_023358384.1:0-263 GCF_001411555.2 Juglans regia
TGTCAATTTATCTCGCAAGGCGGAGAAAACAAAAACGAGGGGTGCAACACGAGGACTTCCCAGGAGGTCACCCATCCTAGTACTACTCTCGCCCAAGCACGCTTAACTGCGGAGTTCTGATGGGATCCGGTGAATTAGTGCTGGTATGATCGCACCCATCAAACTAATTACTTAAAATTCATATAATCCTTGAGCGACATACTAGCGTCCTTCCGATCCCAATCCAAACGGAGATCTGATCCAAACCCATGGCTACGCGATGG
>NW_023358386.1:0-243 GCF_001411555.2 Juglans regia
GCGTAGCCATGGGTTTGGATCAGATCTCCGTTTGGATTGGGATCGGAAGGACGCTAGTATGTCGCTCAAGGATTATATGAATTTTAAGTAATTAGTTTGATGGATGCGATCATGCCAGCACTAATGCACCGGATCCCATCAGAACTCCGCAGTTAAGCGTGCTTGGGCGAGAGTAGTACTAGGATGGGTGACCTCCTGGGAAGTCCTCGTGTTGCACCCCTCGTTTTTGTTTTTTCCGCCTTG
>NW_023358388.1:0-244 GCF_001411555.2 Juglans regia
TCAAGTGATTAAACACAATGCTAGAAATCGGATTAAAAAGGGTTTGGAGGCCAACTTTAGGGTTTGGGAAAACCATTTAGGGTTTTGGTTTCAACCAAGCTTTTGAGGTTTCAAATGGATTCCAATCATTTAGGGTTTTGCTAGGGTTGAAACCCTCTTTGGTCTGGCACAATTTGGTTGAACAGATGAAACACAACTTTGCTTAGGTGGCATGATCTCACACCTTGATTCCTTCACAAATCTA
>NW_023358390.1:0-237 GCF_001411555.2 Juglans regia
TAACAATCGGGACAGTTGTTGAGGTCTCAACCCCTTGGGAGCCAAGCCAAACCAGCAAACAACCCATCGTCGGCCGAGAGCACGCGTAGGAATCTAGTGCTAAGAAGCACCAAACACCATGCCACACTCTCACCTCAAGGATGCCATGCACGAGGATCGAACCCCCACGAAGATCAACGCATCAAGAAGGAAACCGTATCAAGGTTCAACCCCATGGGAACAAGGCCATCAAGGTCC
>NW_023358392.1:0-255 GCF_001411555.2 Juglans regia
CTGGACTCTGAAGTTGTCCACGTGTTACCATGCAAGCCTTCGAGTTTACGTTGGTTGTCATGGACCATGTGGGCGTTCTCGTGCTCTTGGATGCGGAACATTGTGTTGGTGTGGGGGGTCTCCGGCCTCTTTATCCCAAACCGAGCGTTCACGTTTGACACGAACGATTGTCGTGCTCGCGTCTTGATCCTATCCTCCTTCCGGAGTGGTAGGTTTACGTGCGGTGCCGGCATCGAGAATGAATGCTACCTGGTT
>NW_023358393.1:0-1556 GCF_001411555.2 Juglans regia
GATCCCAATCCAAGCGGAGATCTGATCCAAACCCATGGCTACGCGATGGGCAGGGCGAGATTTTCCCAAAAATCCACTCCCGAGTGCTCCTTCTTGTCAATTTATCTCGCAAGGCGGAAAAAACAAAAGCGAGGGGTGCAACACGAGGACTTCCCAGGAGGTCACCCATCCTAGTACTACTCTCGCCCAAGCACGCTTAACTGCGGAGTTCTGATGGGATCCGGTGCATTAGTGCTGGTATGATCGCACCCATCAAACTAATTACTTAAAAGTCATATAATCCTTGAGCGACATACTAGCGTCCTTCCGATCCCAATCCAAACGGAGATCTGATTCAAACCCATGGCTACGCGATGGGCAGGGCGAGATTTCCCGAAAAATCCACTCCCGAGTGGTCCTTCTTGTCAATTTATCTCGCAAGGCGGAAAAAACAAAAACGAGGGGTGCAACACGAGGACTTCCCAGGAGGTCACCCATCCCAGTACTACTCTCGCCCAAGCACGCTTAACTGCGGAGTTCTGATGGGATCCGGTGCATTAGTGCTGGTATGATCGCACCCATCAAACTAATTACTTAAAATTCATATAATCCTTGAGCGACATACTGGCGTCCTTCCGATCCCAATCCAAACGGAGATCTGATCCAAACCCATGGCTACGCGATGGGCAGGGCGAGATTTTCCGAAAAATCCACTCCCGAGTGGTCCTTCTTGTCAATTTATCTCGCAAGGCGGAAAAAAAAAAAACGAGGGGTGCAACACGAGGACTTCCCAGGAGGTCACCCATCCTAGTACTACTCTCGCCCAAGCACGCTTAACTGCGGAGTTCTGATGGGATCCGGTGCATTAGTGCTGGTATGATCGCACCCATCAAACTAATTACTTAAATTCATATAATCCTTGAGCGACATACTAGCGTCCTTCCGATCCCAATCCAAACGGAGAACTGATCAAAACCCATTGCTACGCGATGGGCAGGGCGAGATTTTCTCAAAAATCCACCCCCGAGTGGTCCTTCTTGTCAATTTATCTCGCAAGGCGGAGAAAACAAAAACGAGGGTGCAACACGAGGACTTCCCAGGAGGTCACCCATCCTAGTACTACTCTCGCCCAAGCACGCTTAACTGCGGAGTTCTGATGGGATCCGGTGCATTAGTGCTGGTATGTTCGCACCCATCAAACTAATTACTTAAAATTCATATAATCCTTGAGCGACATACTAGCGTCCTTCCGATCCCAATCCAAACGGAGTCAAACCGTATGCACGCGATGAAGGCGGGCTTCGAAAATCCACTCCCGAGTGGTCCTTCTTGTCAATTTATCTCGCAAGGCGGAAAAAACAAAAACGAGGGTGCAACACGAGGACTTCCCAGGAGGTCACCCATCCTAGTACTACTCTCGCCCAAGCACGCTTAACTGCGGAGTTCTGATGGGATCCGGTGCATTAGTGCTGGTATGATCGCACCCATCAAAATAATTACTTAAAATTCATATAATCCTTGAGCGACATACTAGCGTCCTTCCGATCCCAATCCAAACGGAGATCTGATCCAAACCC
>NW_023358394.1:0-273 GCF_001411555.2 Juglans regia
ACCTAGACCCGATGAGAACTCGTTTCAAGAATCTAGATTATATTAAAATCTAGACCCGTTGAAGAACCCGTCTCAAGAACCCAAATTACAAAGGAGGAACGCCACAAAGGTTGTGATATTTACCTTTGATAAGTTCAAAAGTTCAATTAAGAACAAGAGGAGTAAAACTCAACTCACAATGAATAAATTCATCAAATTTCATAAACTGATTAGAATGAGGCTACATAGAGTATTTAAAGCAAAACCTAATGAAACCCTAGCCAAAATAAACCC
>NW_023358395.1:0-260 GCF_001411555.2 Juglans regia
GCAGTAAAAGCATGAATGCATAATCAAATCGTAAGTAATCATAGCATAACTTGACATACAACATAACATAACTGGCATAACTTAAACTGAAACTGAAGCTTAGCATGAACGTGACTTGAAACATAACCTGGACTTGAAACATAACCTGGACTTGAAACATAACATGAACGTGAACATGCATAATTTGAACTTGAACTTGAGCATGACATAACATAAATGTGAACTTGGAACATAACGTAAACGTGAACATAACATAACAT
>NW_023358396.1:0-282 GCF_001411555.2 Juglans regia
CGGCATGGTCAGCCCTCCTGGCTGACCATGTTGGGGCTTGCATGCCCCCCCTAAAGAGCATTTAGAGCCAAATCCCAACCGGCAGGAGGAAACATCAAATGTCCGAGGAAACATAAAGGCCTTTTTTATCGAAATACTTTGAATTTGGAAGAGATTTTTTGCAGGCATGCTTAGAAAAATCATATCTTGAAGTAGGAGCAAGCCTCACAATTTTTCGACATCGGGATTTTTTTATTTAATTTTTTTGATTAAATAAATCCGAAAAATCAAAAAAAATCGAAA
>NW_023358397.1:0-250 GCF_001411555.2 Juglans regia
AATATAAGATTTTAATTAGTAGGTTAAATATGATGAATCCAATATTTAAAAAAAAAAAAAAAAAGGTACGATGGATCCAAGAAGTTATTTAATGATATCAAGAAAAGCAATGGTGGTCAACAACATCAAGAGTTTGACTGGTTAGCATGGACCTGAAAGCAGGAGATTATAGTCAAGTGGCCTATTATTATTATTATTTTAACTAGAGCACCGAACACCACCGATTAACGAACGAAGCAATAACTGTAGC
>NW_023358398.1:0-239 GCF_001411555.2 Juglans regia
TGGACCTGGTAAGTTTCCCCGTGTTGAGTCAAATTAAGCCGCAGGCTCCACTCCTGGTGGTGCCCTTCCGTCAATTCCTTTAAGTTTCAGCCTTGCGACCATACTCCCCCCGGAACCCAAAGACTTTGACTTCTCATAAGGTGCCGGCGGAGTCCTTAAAGCAACATCCGCCGATCCCTGGTCGGCATCGTTTATGGTTGAGACTAGGACGGTATCTGATCGTCTTCGAGCCCCCAACT
>NW_023358399.1:0-251 GCF_001411555.2 Juglans regia
GATGTGCACGGCGGATGGTGTTATGGCACCCAGTGCTACGCACATGCTTCATTGAGGTGGCTTCCGGACCTTGATGGCCTTGTTCCCATGGGGTTGAACCTTGATACGGTTTCCTTCTTGACGCGTTGATCTTCGTGGGGGTTCGATCCTCGTGCATGGCATCCTTGAGGTGTGAGTGTGGCATGGTGTTTGGTGCTTCTTAGCACTAGATTCCTACGCGTGCTCTCGGCCGACGATGGGTTGTTTGCTGG
>NW_023358400.1:0-238 GCF_001411555.2 Juglans regia
AAGCCACGGGGCTGCCAAGGCAGGCCATGGGGCGTGCGAGCGGGGCTGCCAAGGCATGCCATGGGGCTTGCCACGGGGCTGTCAAGGCAAGCCATGGGGCTGTGTTAGACCCCCACGTCGAGTGGCCTCAAGGAGAGCAGCACAAACCCTAACCATGGTGGGTACTAGCACCGTGGTTAACCCACAACCATGCCTCCACAGCATGCGGGCTAGCGAGGCTAGCAAACACACGGCAGCG
>NW_023358401.1:0-249 GCF_001411555.2 Juglans regia
AAGGGAACTAAATTGTATGTATGCATGTTATCATATGTGCCATGCCAAGTCATTACATATTTATCTGTTACACAGAATTTATTCTGTCATGAATTATTCATCTGTTATAAAAGATATTCAGTCACGTATTCCTATACATTGCAAGCATGTCATGTTAAGTTAAGTATGCCATCTGTTACATGTATTTCATGTCATGTAAGATTCACTGTCACATGTTACACCATGTTATGAAATGTTGTCTGTTATATG
>NW_023358402.1:0-252 GCF_001411555.2 Juglans regia
TATGTATGCATGTTATCATATGTGCCATGCCAAGTCATTACATATTTATCTGTTACACAGAATTTATTCTGTCATGAATTATTCATCTGTTACACAAGATATTCTGTCACGTATTGCTATACATGCTATAATTGCAAGTATGTCATGTTAAGTTAAGTATGCCATCTGTTACATGTATTTCTTGTCATGTAATATTCATTGTCACATGTTACGCCACGTTAAGAAATGTTGTCTGTTATATGGTATGCCATG
>NW_023358403.1:5000-9316 GCF_001411555.2 Juglans regia
AGGAACCCTTCGGTAGCCCAACATGATATTCACACGAGGAGCAAAAATGAGGAGGAGCACGCCTAACAGTTCGATGCACAAGCACGGAGCCTGTCAAGACATACAACCTTGTCACCACTCACACGCCGTTACGTCCGCCAGACCACAACATCAAACAAATTGAACCACACCCCAACCAAGCACAAGACTAGCTGAGCGTGTGGAAGCATTGTGTGGTGTCGAGCCTGCCCCGCTAGGCATGGGAAATAAGAGAAGAGAAAATAGTAACAATCGGGACAGTTGTTGAGGTCTCAACCCCTTGGGAACCAAGCCAAACCAGCAAACAACCCATCGTCGGCCGAGAGCACGCGTAGGAATCTAGTGCTAAGAAGCACCAAACACCATGCCACACTCACACCTCAAGGATGGCATGCACGAGGATCGAACCCCCACGAAGATCAACGCATCAAGAAGGAAACCGTATCAAGGTTCAACCCCATGGGAACAAGGCCATCAAGGTCCGGAAGCCACCTCAATGAAGCATGTGCGTAGCACTGGGTGCCAAAACACCATCCGCCGTGCACATCTACGTCAAAGAGGAAGCAAACAAACACACAGGCCCGGCCACCATGCGGCCAACCAAATGTAAAATGAAAAATGGAGATGCCCGTCAAACCCCATGGAGGCGAGGCCAGCATCATCCGGATACCCCCGAGAGCAACAATGTGCGTAGCACTGGGTGCCATAACACCATCCGCCGTGCACAAGCATGTTGCAAAGGAGGCATCCAAACAAATAGGCCCAACCGCCATGTGGTAGACTAGAGCACCCGAGGGCTAGCCAACGTGAGAAAGCCCTGTACGTTGGTGCCCCCCCCATCCAACAAGTATGCGCGCGGCTAGGTGCCACAAAATCCGTCCCTAAAGCACAAACGTTGCTAAACAAGCGAGAATGACAGAATCACCCCCCCGCAAGCCTTGAGCCAAAAGCGATTAGGTAAGCCAGGTCGACCCCATGGAAGCGAGGCCAGCATCATCGGGATACCCCCGAGAGCAACAATGTGCGTAGCACTGGGTGCCATAACACCACCCGCCGTGCACAAGCATGTTGCAAAGGAGGCATCCAAACAAATAGGCCCAACCGCCATGGGGTAGACTAGAGCACCCGAGGGCTAGCCAACGTGAGAAAGCCCCTAGCACGACCGATTGCCCCCATCAACAAGCCCATGCGTGGCACTAGGTGCCACCAAATCCGTCCCTAAAGCACAAGCTTGTTGCTAGAAAGCAATCGAGAATGTAGGAATCACCCCCACGAAAACGAGCCCAAAAACGGTCGTCGGGACATGGTCGGCCGGCGGCGGCCGCCGCCACAACCACCGCCGGCGGCGGTGGAGACGATACCCCCCCGCCGGTGGCATGGGGGGCGTGGCACACGCCCTTTCCATGGGCGCCAGGGGCATGCCCATGTGAGGGGGGCGGCATGGTCAACCCTCCTGGCTGACCATGTTGGGGCTTGCATGCCCCCCCTAAAGAGCATTTAGAGCCAAATCCCAACCGGCAGGAGGAAACATCAAATGTCCGAGGAAACATAAAGGCCTTTTTTATCGAAATACTTTGAATTTGGACGAGATTTTTGCAGGCATGCTTAGAAAAATCATATCTTGAAGTAGGAGCAAGCCTCACAATTTTTCGACATCGGGATTTTTTTATTTAATTTTTTTGATTAAATAAATCCGAAAAATCAAAAAAAATCGAAAATAGGCAAAAATCGATAGGTGATGCTTGGAACACATCCAAGATGTATTAGAATGAATTTAGGAAACCAATTTGGGTGGTTTCAATTGTCCAAAAGCACGAGACAAGTGTTCGCCCCCGTTCATGCACGTCGGGTGGCAACATTGGGGGGCCATGTTGTGAGTGTTGTATTCCAATCTTTTGAGGCAACAAGGAAGATTGCTTTTGTAGAGTTTGTGTGATCTACGGTGTTCTTCGTCGGACCTTTGTGTGCTTGACATGGTAGGCAAAGCACCACGGGTGTGTCGCGGCGTGCCTTGGGGCAAGCCATGGGCCAAGCCATGAGGAGCCATGGGGCTTGCCACGGGGCTGTCAAGGCAAGCCATGGGGCTGCCATGGCAAGCCATGGGGCGTGCCGGCGGGGCTGTCAAGGCATGCCATGGGGCCAGCCACGGGGCTGTCAAGGCAAGCCATGGGGCATGCCAGTGGGGCTGCCAAGGCAAGCCATCGGGCTGCCAAGGCATGGCCCGTGGGCACCGTGCTAACCTCGCTGTGCATGCCATGGGGCTGTCAAGGAAAGCCATGGGGCTGTCAAGGCATGGCCCGTGGGCACAGTGCTAACCTCGCTGTGCATGCCATGGGGCATGCCATGGGCACCACCGAGGCAAGCCATGGGGCTGTCAAGGCATCGCCCGTGGGCACCGTGCTAACCTCGCTGTGCATGCCACAGGGCTGTCAAGGCAGGCCATGGGGCGTGCCATGGGGCTGTCAAGGCAAGCCATGGGGCATGCCCGCGGGGCTGTCAAGGCATGCCATGGGGCTGTCAAGTCAGGCTGTCAAGTCAGGCCATGGGGCTTGCCATGGGGCTGTGAAGGCAAGCCATGGGGCGTGCACGCGGGGCTGTCGAGGCAAGCCATGGGGCTTGCCACGGGGCTGCCAAGGCATGCCATGGGGCTGTCAAGACAAGCCATGGGGCGTGCGAGCGGGGCTGTCAAGGCAAGCCGTGGGGCATGCCACGGGGCTGTCAAGGCAAGCCATGGGGCTTGCCACGGGGCTGCCAAGGCATGCCATGGGGCTGTCAAGGCAAGCCATGGGGCGTGCGAGCGGGGCTGTCAAGGCAAGCCGTGGGGCATGCCACAGGGCTGTCAAGGCAAGCCATGGGGCTTGCCACGGGGCTGCCTGGGCATGCCATGGGGCGTGCCATGGGGCGCGCCATGGGGCTGTCAAGCCAAGCCATGGGGCGTGCCATGGGGCTGCCAAGGCAACCAATGGGGCGTGCAAGCGGGGCAAGCCATGGGGCTGTCAAGGCAGGCCATGGGGCTTGCCACGGGGCTGCCAAGGCATGCCATGGAGCTTGCCACGGGGCTCGCTGTGCATGCCATGGGGCTGTCAAGGCAAGCCATGGGGCTGTCAAGTCAGGCCATGGGGCTTGCCATGGGGCTGTCAAGGCAAGCCATGGGGCGTGCGAGCGGGGCTGTCAAGACAGGCCATGGGGCTTGCCACGGGGCTGCCAAGGCATGCCATGGGGCTTGCCACGGGGCTGTCAAGGCAAGCCACGGGGCTGCCAAGGCAGGCCATGGGGCGTGCGAGCGGGGCTGCCAAGGCATGCCATGGGACTTGCCACGGGGCTGCCAAGGCATGCCATGGGGCTTGCCACGGGGCTGTCAAGGCAAGCCACGGGGCTGCCAAGGCAGGCCATGGGGCGTGCGAGCGGGGCTGCCAAGACATGCCATGGGGCTTGCCACGGGGCTGTCAAGGCAAGCCATGGGGCTGTCAAGTCAGGCCATGGGGCTTGCCATGGGGCTGTCAAGGCAAGCCATGGGGCGTGCGAGCGGGGCTGTCAAGGCAGGCCATGGGGCTTGCCACGGGGCTGCCAAGGCATGCCATGGGGCTTGCCACGGGGCTGTCAAGGCAAGCCACGGGGCTGCCAAGGCAGACCATGGGGCGTGCGAGCGGGGCTGCCAAGGCATGCCATGGGGCTTGCCACGGGGCTGTCAAGGCAAGCCATGGGGCTGTCAAGTCAGGCCATGGGGCTTGCCATGGGGCTGCCAAGGCAAGCCATGGGGCGTGCGAGCGGGGCTGTCAAGGCAGGCCATGGGGCTTGCCACGGGGCTGCCAAGGCATGCCATGGGGCTTGCCACGGGGCTGTCAAGGCAAGCCACGGGGCTGCCAAGACAGGCCATGGGGCGTGCGAGCGGGGCTGCCAAGGCATGCCATGGGGCTTGCCACGGGGCTGCCAAGGCATGCCATGGGGCTGTCAAGTCAGGCCATTGGGCTTGCAATGGGGCGTGCAAGCGGGGCAAACCATGGGGCTGTCAAGGCAGGCCATGGGGCTTGCCACGGGGCTGCCAAGGCAAGCCATGGGGCTTCCAGCGGGGCTGTCAAGGCAGGCCATGGGGCTTGCCACAGGGCTGCCAAGGCAAGCCATGGGGCTTCCAGCGGGGCTGCCAAGGCAAGCCACGGGGCTGTCAAGGCAAGCCATGGGGCGTGCGAGCGGGGCTGTCAAGGCATGGCCCGTGGGCACCGTCCTGCTGTCTTACTCGACCAACACCCTTTGCGGGAGCACGTCGACCTGATTTTGGACAAGTCACTTGTTGGTAACCT
>NW_023358404.1:0-263 GCF_001411555.2 Juglans regia
GCACATGCTTCATTGAGGTGGCTTCCGGACCTTGATGGCCTTGTTCCCATGGGGTTGAACCTTGATACGGTTTCCTTCTTGATGCGTTGATCTTCGTGGGGGTTCGATCCTCGTGCATGGCATCCTTGAGGTGTGAGTGTGGCATGGAGTTTGGTGCTTCTTAGCACTAGATTCCTACGCGTGCTCTCGGCCGACGATGGGTTGTTTGCTGGTTTGGCTTGGCTCCCAAGGGGTTGAGACCTCAACAACTGTCCCGATTGTTA
>NW_023358405.1:0-262 GCF_001411555.2 Juglans regia
TACTTATATATTAATTATTATTATAAATATTTAATTATCATACTTAAATTTCGATGGTTATACAATAATTTTAATTATTATAATTCTTAAAGAGTTACTTTTATGCTTGTTATTACTTATATATTAATTATTATTATTATAAATATTTAATTATCATACTTAAATTTCAATGGTTATACAATAATTTTAATTATTATAATTCTTAAAGAGTTACTTTTATGCTTGTTATTACTTATATATTAATTATTATTATAAATATTTA
>NW_023358407.1:0-276 GCF_001411555.2 Juglans regia
CTATGCCGCTGTGGGTTGTCGGTGATGAGAGAGGGAGTCTAGGTCACGGGATCCTAGGAGAGGGAGAGGGAGTCTATATGGCCACGGGGTCCGGGGAGAGGGAGAGGGAGAGGGAGTCTGGGAGGCTGCCGCTGGGATTGGGAGCGGCTCGGGCTCACGAAGGAACGAAGAAGACGAAATGAGAAGGGGGGGGGGGGCGGGGGTCTAACCCTAGCCAAAACGACGTCGTTTGGTTTAGACCAAACGGCATCCCACTTAATTTTTTTTTTCATAGGT
>NW_023358408.1:0-253 GCF_001411555.2 Juglans regia
CGCGCAGTTGGGCACCGTAACCCGGCTTCCGGTTCATCCCGCATCGCCAGTTCTGCTTACCAAAAATGGCCCACTTGGAGCTCTCGATTCCTTGGCACGACTCAACAAAGCAGCCGTGCCGAGAATAGGTCGAGGGCGTTGCGCCCCCGATGCCTCTAATCATTGGCTTTACCCGATAGAACTCGCCCGTGGGCTCCAGCTATCCTGAGGGAAACTTCGGAGGGAACCAGCTACTAGACGGTTCGATTAGTCT
>NW_023358410.1:0-255 GCF_001411555.2 Juglans regia
CTAGTACGTCGCACTAGGATTATATGAATTTTAAATAATTAGTTTGACGGGTGCGATCATACCAGCACTAATGCACCGGATCCCATTTCAACTCCGCATTTAACCGTGCTTGGGCGAGAGTAGTACAAGGATGGGTGACCTCCTGGGAAGTCCTCGTGGTGCACCCCTCGTTTTTGTTTTTTCCGCCTTGCGAGAGGAATTTACAAGAAGGCAACTTGGGAGTGGATTTTTAGGAAAATCGCGCCCTGCCCATCG
>NW_023358411.1:0-257 GCF_001411555.2 Juglans regia
ACCAACACAATGTTCCGCATCCAAGAGCACGAGAACGCCCACATGGTCCATGACAACCAACGTAAACTCGAAGGCTTGCATGGTAACACGTGGACAACTTCAGAGTCCAGCCAGCACCCAAAGATGAGGACCGACAAGGACAAGGGGCAACGAGAGGGACAAATTCCATCTTTGTAGGTATGCAACACAGGAACCCTTCGGTAGCCCAACATGCTATTCACACGAGGAGCAAAAATGAGGAGGAGCACGCCTAACAG
>NW_023358412.1:0-247 GCF_001411555.2 Juglans regia
TCCTTTGTTCACGCTGGAGTGTCTAAATAGGTGTGAAATTCCCTGGGTTGACAAAGTACAGTCAACAGGTTGCGAATGGGGCCTAATTAGCTGGTCACCGGAGCACGCCAGGCACTAATGTCGATGGTGCCACACATTACGTTACGTGTGTCCACAGCAAGTGTGGCACAAACAAATAAGTCATGGGGCCACAACAACTGTGGAGCATGAAGTATGGGGCCACAACAACTGTGGAGCATACACTACG
>NW_023358414.1:0-332 GCF_001411555.2 Juglans regia
TAGCTAAATAATATATTAGACTATATAATAGTATTAATATTAGACTATTGGTATAATTATAAGTTATATATTAGTATTAGTTATAAACTATATATTTAATATTAGCATTAGTTATAAACTTTTAGTATTAATTATAAGTATAACTATAGTCTTTAGTCTATATTAGACTATTAGTATTAGTTAAATAGAATTTTCTGGTTGAACTTCATACAGAGATTACGCATTATCTGGCTCTTACCTACCTTGGCATGATTGCTCTCTGCATTTTAGCCCTCAAAATCAAGTCAAGCAAAAGCCACATAAATAAATTGATGGAAACTTGATGTTTTTAA
>NW_023358415.1:0-233 GCF_001411555.2 Juglans regia
ACAAATCGCTCCACCAACTAAGAACGGCCATGCACCACCACCCATAGAATCAAGAAAGAGCTCTCAGTCTGTCAATCCTTACTATGTCTGGACCTGGTAAGTTCCCCCGTGTTGAGTCAAATTAAGCCGCAGGCTCCACTCCTGGTGGTGCCCTTCCGTCAATTCCTTTAAGTTTCAGCCTTGCGACCATACTCCCCCCGGAACCCAAAGACTTTGATTTCTCATAAGGTGCC
>NW_023358416.1:0-238 GCF_001411555.2 Juglans regia
CACCACACAATGCTTCCACACGCTCAGCTAGCCTTGTGCTTGGTTGGGGTGTGGTTCAATTTGTTTGATGTTGTGGTCTGGCGGACGTAACGGCGTGTGAGTGGTGACAGGGTTGTATGTCTTGACAGGCTCCGTGCTTGTGCATCGAACTGTTAGGCGTGCTCCTCCTCATTTTTGCTCCTCGTGTGAATAGCATGTTGGGCTACCGAAGGGTTCCTGTGTTGCATACCTACAAAGA
>NW_023358417.1:0-248 GCF_001411555.2 Juglans regia
GAAGCATGTGCGTAGCACTGGGTGCCATAACACCATCCGCCGTGCACATCTACGTCAAAGAGGAAGCAAACAAACACACAGGCCCGGCCACCATGCGGCCAACCAAATGTAAAATGAAAAATGGAGATGCCCGTCAAACCCCAAGGAAGCGAGGCCAGCATCATCCGGATACCCCCGAGAGCAACAATGTGCGTAGCACTGGGTGCCATAACACCATCCGCCGTGCACAAGCATGTTGCAAAGGAGGC
>NW_023358418.1:0-245 GCF_001411555.2 Juglans regia
GAGTAGTACTAGGATGGGTGACCTCCTGGGAAGTCCTCGTGTTGCACCCCTCGTTTTTGTTTTTTCCGCCTTGCGAGATAAATTGACAAGAAGGACCCCTCGGGGGTGGATTTTTCGGGAAATCTCGCCCTGCCCATCGCGTAGCCATGGGTTTGGATCAGATCTCCGTTTGGATTGGGATCGGAAGGACGCTAGTATGTCGCTCAAGGATTATATGAATTTTAAGTAATTAGTTTGATGGGTGC
>NW_023358419.1:0-252 GCF_001411555.2 Juglans regia
TTAAGTAATTAGTTTGATGGGTGCGATCATACCAGCACTAATGCACCGGATCCCATCAGAACTCCGCAGTTAAGCGTGCTTGGGCGAGAGTAGTACTAGGATGGGTGACCTCCTGGGAAGTCCTCGTGTTGCACACCTCGTTTTTGTTTTCTCCGCCTTGCGAGATAAATTGACAAGAAGGACCACTCGGGGGTGGATTTTTGAGAAAATCTCGCCCTGCCCATCGCGTAGCAATGGGTTTGGATCAGTTCT
>NW_023358420.1:0-234 GCF_001411555.2 Juglans regia
TAGTGACCCAGTGTTTATAAGCCCAAAGTTGTTTTTCTTTAAAAATAAAACAATGAAAGTGGTCCCCCTGGGTTTTGAACCCAAGCCCGCCTCATAAAACCAATCTGGGCGAGCCACTGGGCTACAAATTTCTCTTGGTTTAGGTGGGGTTTATAAATGTATTTATTATACATTTTACTCTTTAAAAAAAAGCTTGCATGATTTATTTGTTTAGATACAGGTTTTTTTTTTTTT
>NW_023358422.1:0-255 GCF_001411555.2 Juglans regia
TGCAATCTTTTGAGGCAACAAGGAAGATTGCTTTTGTAGAGTTTGTGTGATCTACGGTGTTCTTCGTCGGACCTTTGTGTGCTTGACATGGTAGGCAAAGCACCACGGGTGTGTCGCGGCGTGCCTTGGGGCAAGCCATGGGCCAAGCCACGGGGAGCCATGGGGCTTGCCACGGGGCTGTCAAGGCAAGCCATGGGGCTGCCATGGCAAGCCATGGGGCGTGCCGGCGGGGCTGTCAAGGCATGCCATGGGGCA
>NW_023358423.1:0-266 GCF_001411555.2 Juglans regia
TGATAACATGCATACATACAATTTAGTTCCCTTACTTATCACTCATACACATTAAACTGATAGTAAGTTAAAAGCTAACTTACCTCGATCGTCGCGTTCTACTAGAATAAAGCGCGAAACACGAGGAACTGAAAAAGGTTATTCTAAAAGTTAGAAATTAATTACTAACAATTAGAAATGTGAAAAGAGACAACTTAGAGTAAAATTACCATTTTACCCTCTACATGTGGGCAAATGACCATTTTACCCCCTAACTTAAGGATTTG
>NW_023358424.1:0-2500 GCF_001411555.2 Juglans regia
GACCACAACATCAAACAAATTGAACCACACCCCAACCAAGCACAAGGCTAGCTGAGCGTGTGGAAGCATTGTGTGGTGTCGAGCCTGCCCCGCTAGGCATGGGAAATAAGAGAAGAGAAAATAGTAACAATCGGGACAGTTGTTGAGGTCTCAACCCCTTGGGAGCCAAGCCAAACCAGCAAACAACCCATCGTCGGCCGAGAGCACGCGTGGGAATCTAGTGCTAAGAAGCACCAAACACCATGCCACACTCACACCTCAAGGATGCCATGCACGAGGATCGAACCCCCACGAAGATCAACGCATCAAGAAGGAAACCGTATCAAGGTTCAACCCCATGGGAACAAGGCCATCAAGGTCGGGAAGCCACCTCAATGAAGCATGTGCGTAGCACTGGGTGCCATAACACCATCCGCCGTGCACATCTACGTCAAAGAGGAAGCAAACAAACACACAGGCCCGGCCACCATGCGGCCAACCAAATGTAAAATGAAAAATGGAGATGCCCGTCAAACCCCATGGAAGCGAGGCCAGCAGCATCCGGATACCCCCGAGAGCAACAATGTGCGTAGCACTGGGTGCCATAACACCATCCGCCGTGCACAAGCATGTTGCAAAGGAGGCATCAAAACAAATAGGCCCAACCGCCATGGGGTAGACTAGAGCACCCGAGGGCTAGCCAACGTGAGAAAGCCCCTAGCACGACCGATTGCCCCCATCAACAAGCCCATGCGCGGCACTAGGTGCCACCAAATCCGTCACTAAAGCACAAGCTTGTTGCTAGAAAGCAAGCGAGAATGTAGGAATCACCCCCACGAAAGCGAGCCCAAAAAACGGTCGTCGCCCGTCAAACCCCATGGAAGCGCGGCCAGCATCATCCGGATCCCCCCGAGAGCAACAATGTGCGTAGCACTGGGTGCCATAACACCATCCGCCGTGCACAAGCATGTTGCAAGGGAGGCATCCAAACAAATGGGCCCAACCGCCATGGGGTAGACTAGAGCACACGAGGGCTAGCCAACGTGAGAAAGCCCCTAGCACGACCGATTGCCCCCATCAACAAGCCCATGCGTGGCACTAGGTGCCACCAAATCCGTCCCTAAAGCACAAGCTTGTTGCTAGAAAACAATCGAGAATGTAGGAATCACCCCCACGAAAACGAGCCCAAAAAACGGTCGTCGGGACATGGTCGGCCGGCGGCGGCCGCCGCCACAACCACCGCCGGCGGCGTTGGAGACGATACCCCCCCGCCGGTGGCATGGGGGGCGTGGCACACGCCCTTTCCATGGGCGCCAGGGGCATGCCCATGTGAGGGGGGCGGCATGGTCAGCCCTCCTGGCTGACCATGTTGGGGCTTGCATGCCCCCCCTAAAGAGCATTAGAGCCAAATCCCAACCGGCAGGAGGAAACATCAAATGTCCGAGGAAACATAAAGGCCTTTTTTATCGAAATACTTTGAATTTGGACGAGATTTTTTGCAGGCATGCTTAGAAAAATCATATCTTGAAGTAGGAGCAAGCCTCACAATTTTTCGACATCGGGATTTTTTTATTTAATTTTTTGATTAAATAAATCCGAAAAATCAAAAAAAATCGAAAATAGGCAAAAATCGATAGGTGATGCTTGGAACACATCCAAGATGTATTGGAATGAATTTAGGAAACCAATTTGGGTGGTTTCAATTGTCCAAAAGCACGAGACAAGTGTTCGCCCCCGTTCATGCACGTCGGGTGGCAACATTGGGGGGCCATGTTGTGAGTGTTGTACTGCAATCTTTTGAGGCAACAAGGAAGATTGCTTTTGTAGAGTTTGTGTGATCTACGGTGTTCTTCGTCGGACCTTTGTGTGCTTGACATGGTAGGCAAAGCACCACGGGTGTGTCGCGGCGTGCCTTGGGGCAAGCCATGGGCCAAGCCATGGGGAACCATGGGGCTTGCCACGGGGCTGTCAAGGCAAGCCATGGGGCTGCCATGGCAAGCCATGGGGCGTGCCGGCGGGGCTGTCAAGGCATGCCATGGGGCAAGCCACGGGGCTGTCAAGGCAAGCCATGGGGCATGCCAGTGGGGCTGCCAAGGCAAACCATCGGGCTGCCAAGGCATGGCCCGTGGGCACCGTGCTAACCTCGCTGTGCATGCCATGGGGCTGTCAAGGAAAGCCATGGGGCTGTCAAGGCATGGCCCGTGGGCACCCAGCTAACCTCGCTGTGCATGCCATGGGGCATGCCATGAGCCTCACAGGGAAAATATGGGCACGTCAAGGCATGGCAGATAGACACTTGGAGTGCTAACCTCATTTGTGCATGCCACTTGAAGGCGTCAAGGCGGAGACCATGGGGCGTTCTTAATGAGAGGCATCCAAAGACAAGCTCATGAAACTTGTATACCAGCAGGGTATCAAAGGAGCATCACCATGGGGGGGCAATCAAGTCAGTGATCAAGTCAGACCATGGACTTGCCATGAGTGTGAGGAGCAAATAATGGGGGCGTTCTGTGAGTTTGTC
>NW_023358425.1:0-238 GCF_001411555.2 Juglans regia
TTGCAGCAAAAATTATGCCATATCAATACCTGAAATCAAAAGCTTGGGAAAATAAACTACTTTTTGTGGCAACTTAATGTTGCCGCAAATAAGTTTTTTTTTTTGAAATTCTCTAGGCCACAGTTAGTTTTAATCTCCACCCTTGGATCACTTAGATCCCTATCCCTTCTCTTATTTGCTCTCTTCTCTCTCCCCCCTCCCTCCCAACGTCGTATCCCCCCCCCCCCCCCCCAAAAAA
>NW_023358426.1:0-273 GCF_001411555.2 Juglans regia
GTATAAATATAATAGCATATAATACTAATAACTAATGTATATATAATATACTATAAACACTAAGATGAATAATAACATCGACATGTAATATTGTAATACTAATGTATAAACACTAATCTATAAATTTATAATAACTAAAGTATTATTCATATAAATTACTAATAGTCTAATAGTATTAATTACTATATATAAATTAGTAAACCACTTTAAGCCTATATATAAATGACTATATAAATTACTGTAGTAATAGTATCAATTACTAATACTATATTA
>NW_023358427.1:0-245 GCF_001411555.2 Juglans regia
GTGTGAGAGTGAAAGAGTGAGGTGGCCCTTTTGCTTTGTCTTTCTAGAACCTTCTAGGACCTTCTTGTACAGATCTGGCCAGCCAAGTGGGGGTACAAAACTTAGCCATGAAGCAATCCTATGGTGATCAAATTCGTGGGCCTTAGTGGGCCTAAACCGAATGGGCCTAAAATTTGGGGTTTAAAGAGGGTTTGGGTTGCTATCAAGCCCAAATCCAATATCACTTGGTCCAATCAATTTTTCAA
>NW_023358428.1:0-238 GCF_001411555.2 Juglans regia
ATGGGTTGTTTGCTGGTTTGGCTTGGCTCCCAAGGGGTTGAGACCTCAACAACTGTCCCGATTGTTACTATTTTCTCTTCTCTTATTTCCCATGCCTAGCGGGGCAGGCTTGACACCACACAATGCTTCCACACGCTCAGCTAGCCTTGTGCTTGGTTGGGGTGTGGTTCAATTTGTTTGATGTTGTGGTCTGGCGGACGTAACGGCGTGTGAGTGGTGACAAGGTTGTATGTCTTGA
>NW_023358429.1:0-251 GCF_001411555.2 Juglans regia
GAAGCCCTAGAATTAAATTTAAGGATGCTAAAATTAAAAGATAGAATCAGACCTGATTGGAAACCTTGCTCTAGATACCAAATGATATGAACCCGCGGGAATGAAATCCCTTGAACCCACAATCAATCTGAAAACTCCCCAAGAAAACCAAAATCAAGTCAATGGATGGAGAACCTAGACCCGATGAGAACTCGTTTCAAGAACCTAGATTATATTAAAATCTAGACCCGTTGAAGAACCCGTCTCAAGAA
>NW_023358430.1:0-240 GCF_001411555.2 Juglans regia
TCGGGTGGCAACATTGGGGGGCCATGTTGTGAGTGTTGTATTGCAATCTTTTGAGGCAACAAGGAAGATTGCTTTTGTAGAGTTTGTGTGATCTACGGTGTTCTGCGTCGGACCTTTGTGTGCTTGACATGGTAGGCAAAGCACCACGGGTGTGTCGCGGCGTGCCTTGGGGCAAGCCATGGGCCAAGCCATGGGGAGCCATGGGGCTTGCCACGGGGCTGTCAAGGCAAGCCATGGGGC
>NW_023358431.1:0-275 GCF_001411555.2 Juglans regia
AGATAAATATGTAATGACTTGGCATGGCACATATGATAACATGCATACATACAATTTAGTTCCCTTACTTATCACACATACACATTAAATTGATAGTAAGTTAAAAGCTAACTTACCTCGATCTTCGTGCTTCGAGACAAAACTCAAGTACGATCACGGGAAACTGAAAGTAGTGATTTCTAAAAATTAGAACTTAATCACTAACAATTAGGAATATGGAAAAATATCAACTTAGAGTAAAATTACCATTTTACCCTCTACATATGGGAAAATGA
>NW_023358433.1:0-237 GCF_001411555.2 Juglans regia
GCACTAGGTGCCACCAAATCCGTCCCTAAAGCACAAGCTTGTTGCTAGAAAGCAAGCGAGAATGTAGGAATCACCCCCACGAAAGCGAGCCCAAAAAACGGTCGTCGCCTGTCAAACCCCATGGAAGCGAGGCCAGCATCATCCGGATACCCCCGAGAGCAACAATGTGCGTAGCACTGGGTGCCATAACACCATCCGCCGTGCACAAGCATGTTGCAAAGGAGGCATCCAAACAAA
>NW_023358434.1:0-250 GCF_001411555.2 Juglans regia
AGTCCATGTTATATTTCAAGTTCACGTTCATGCTATGTTTCAAGTCACGTTCATGCTAAGCTTCAGTTTCAGTTTAAGTTATGCCAGTTATGTTATGTTGTATGTCAAGTTATGCTATGATTACTTTTGATTTGATTATGCTTTGATGCTTTTACTGCCATGCATGCATCATTAACCTGTGTGGAAGTTTTCTGTTAACTTGCTGAGATTTGTAATCAAATCTCACTATGGTAGTCCCAACTACCATTCC
>NW_023358435.1:0-21609 GCF_001411555.2 Juglans regia
AGAAATGGGCACTCTTGGCCAACCGATCAACAATCACCCAAATTGAGTTCTTCCCACTAGGAGTCCTCGGCAAACCCACAACAAAATCCATAGAAATATCATCCCACTTCCACTCAGGAATAGGGAGAGGTTGAAGTCTACCAGCAGGTCTTTGATGCTCAGCCTTTACTCGACGACACGTGTCATATTTCTCAATAAACAAAGCGATGTCCAACTTCATTCCTCCCCACCAGAAATTCCTCTTACTGAGAACTCTCGATAAGAAGTCTCCTCATTCCACAAAGGAGAGAGTCCAAATCCGATGACTCTGCTTCATCCACTTGTTGAGATTTCCTACTCAAAGCATCAGCGACTAGATTCGCCTTTCCTAGATGATACTTGATCTCACATTGATAGTCGCTAATCAGCTCTAACCACCGTCTCTGTCTCATATTGAGATTCTTCTGAGTAAACAGATGCTTCAAGCTCTTGTGGTCAGTAAAAACTTCACAGGCTTCACCATACAGATAATGCCGCCAAATCTTAAGAGCAAAAACTATTGCCGCCAACTCCAAATCAACACCTATGCTACAACTTCTAAACCTCCATTGAATTCTACTTTTGGTAACCTAATAGCCACTTCCAAAGCTAACCATCAATAACAAATTGCACAACTAAATTATTAATCTTCAATTACAAGTATCTTGTCAAAATTCAAGTCACCACTAATTCCCCAAAATCAGCACAATCTGAACTCCTGACTACAACCAAAAATACCACACTCCTGCTGCGCACTCTGATATTCGCAACATGCATAAAACTTATGTCCTCAAGAAACTAACACCATCGAGTACAAGGTAGCTCCATTCCTATTGACCAAAAACTCTTATCACATCTTGGTAGAAAAATACTCCATTTCCAAAAACCACGAATTATAACTCAAATTCCTCAATTAACTCTCGCAGCCTTAATCAAAATCAATTCCATAAAATACATCCACCTCATCTACGATAAGGAACATACCTTAAAAGGCTCGATTCCAACTTGCCGAATCAATAAGAGCACCTATAAACTTCTACCTGACAATCTAAACCCCAAAAGCTCATCACTTACATTCTGAACATCTAATCTAGCGGTGACTAAACTCACTACGAACCACCATAGACTACACCAAAACATTATCAAAACCTTCTTGGTAACTCACCCACTTATCTCTACTCCTACAAGCTAGCATTAACATAACTAATTCCTTCAATAGTACATCACTATTATACCTCAAGGCAAACCATACTGCTCAATCTTCAATCCACCAAAAGTCATTGCAAAGCACCCAAGGATCCTAATACTTTATTAACCGCATACTTGATCATCTTATCCACTGTTGATACCTAAGGTTCAACTTCGAAGATCTTATCATACACCATACATGATGTCCCAACAATCTCTCTTCCGGTTAAATAACAATGTCCTTAATTCAACCAAGTGAATGCTCAATTTCCAAAAGAAAGTATAACCTCAAAAATTTAAATTCCTAGGTGACCTCAAGTCACAATTAATTCCTGAAGATAATCACAATAACTATTCCCAACCATGCTTCATTGAGTAACCCACTTCAACTGCACACTTCGATCAACTCACCAAAAACTCCAAGCCAAGGTCTCTTAAATTACCACTATTGTGTCAACTCTTCTTCAACACCTACCAAAGTCTCTTTCTCCAAACCAAAATGAGATTAGGACTTATACTCTCCGAAATCCATAACCACTCACCACTACTATACATCAATGTCACGCACCCTTAGCCAAAACCAATAATCCTCTAAACGTGCAGATGATCATCATTACCATTTCCATCACTAGACCTATATCCTCGAAATGAACAAGAATCATTTCCTAAATCTGCACCATCTATTATCCTTAAAATTGATACGGATTAAATCCTCAACCTATCCCTGAAACATCGAGCTAAAAGCAATAATCTTTCGAATTAGATCAACATCCTCAATCCTCAGAAAATACACGAACTAGATAATTCCCTTCAGTCTCCAAAGAAATTATCCTAAAAAAAATTCTCATATCAGTAACTCAACTCTCATCAATCCTATTTTAATTCAGTCCTTCAACTTTGTAATTCTAAAACCTTAAACAAAATAAAATCATTTTCCGAAATCCTTAAAATCGATGATCTCAAATCTAAAACATTCACCCTATAAAACTTGTAAATTCTAAAACCCCAAATGTTATCAAATTGCTTATTGAACTTACCACCTTAAATCTCATAACTTATTTCCTAAAAACTATAAAGCCTCAAACCTCAGATGAACTTATCATAAATCTAACCTTGAATTTTGTTGAACTTACAACCTCCTACCCCAAAAACTCATTACATAAATCCTACAGAACCTAAGACCTTAATTATCCTAAGCAATTTAAAATTATTCCCCCCCTTAACAGCAATTCGAATTCCTACTCCAAAAAGTTCACCCTGACCATGATGTTCGAGCCTCGATATTAAAACAAACCAATCACCAAGAGTTCAAGCCTACTACATCAAATATTCAAGCCTAACAATGGCCTTCTCAGTCATACTATCTTCCTGTCATAGCGTAATCCTTAACCCGCCTTTCAATTCCGAACAAAACAAAACAAACAAAATCAAATCATAACAAATAAAATTTCATACATAAAATAGCATACGACAAAATGCATAAAATCAATGAAGTAGCTCACAATAAAATGATTAAAACAATAAAATAACATACCATAAAATAAATCAATAAAATAAATAAACAAACAAGTAATATACAATAACTAAATAAAACCAATAAAAACCACAAACTTTAAATTAAATAATTTTCAAATCACAACTTTTAAAACTTTCTGGTACTGCACCTATGGGACATGTGGTTTTACCCAGAGCCGAACTGCTCTGATACCACCTGTGGCGCCCACGACCCCCGTGTAAGGAAAATACGGAAATCGAGACGCCGGGATGATGACAACACGGTCACACATCCCAACAAATGTGCCAAGTGTGTGTACATGCAATGGTGTACAACAACAACGCAGCGGATTAGTCAACTAAGTACCAGAATTTAAATACAAGTAAACATCAGTAAAGTTTTAAAAACAGTTATACAGTCATCCAAAATAAAGTTAACACATGTCCCAAAAATACAAAGGGTAAAATAAATAACAAGCTAGTGATCCCAGATCACTCCTCGGGCGGAGCCGTCTCCTCAGGCTCACCCTCCTCCTCCTCCTCATCTACATCAAAATCTGCGTTACCACAGAATGGTACCGCAGGTAAGTATAACCCAAAAATAATCTCAGGAATAAAATGCATTAATACCACCAACATGCATGCATATGAAGAAATATGCATTTTCCTCAAAATATCATTTTCCCCGAAAATGATTAATTTATCAACACACGCCAAAATCCCATTTGGCCCAAAATAATCCGTAAAACATTTTCCCAGAAAATGAATTACACAAAATCCAACACACGCTATTTTCCCAGAAAATAGTCCATTTAATCCGTCAATACCCTATGCACCATGGCCTCCCCTAGGGACCATCCGCACGTCCTGGCTTCGTAGCGATGCTCAGTTCTGCGCCCAGCGCGTACATGGCCGAGCACCCACTACGCAACGAGCGATGCCCAGTTCCGCGCCCAGCGCGTACATAGCCAGACATCCTCTAGTCCCCGCCAGCAGAAGGACCACGGAGTCGGCACGAATCTCTCGTCCGATCCCATTGTCGCCCAGCGACAATCCAGGGGACGTTACTCAGTTTATTCCGCTCCCGAGTAACCAGAGGAGCTCCACCGAAATAATGCCCCATCTCGGCTTGGGGTCGTGATACGCACGCACCCAAATTCCATTCTCACATGAAAACCCAGTTTTCATAAACACATGAACATGAATGCAATACACGAAAACCCAGTTTTCCTTTACAAACATGATCATGCATGAAATAATGATATGCACATGTACCAACACAAATCCACATTCCTCAATAACCAATAACCAATAACCAATCCAATCAAACCAACCCAAACAACTCCAACCATAAATCCATCCGACCCCCGTACTCCTCGGACTCAGTCCGGCATGCCAAAAAAATACAGTGAAATGCGTTAGTGCAAAAATACATAAAATTCATGAGAATACTTTGGAGAAATACTTACAGCGCTATATGATAATTTCCGGAGGATCACGAAGCTGAAAAAGGCGACGTCTGAGCAACACCACGGTGTAAAATACACTGTGGCCGTGGGTCACAAATACCCACTTTTCAACGGAGACAAACGAAGACCCCAAAATGATAGGGTAGGGCCTAGAGAGGTCGGTGAAGCCAATGGTGGTGGTGGTTTGCCGTGGGTGGCGGCGCAATGGGTGTTTTAAGGCCAAAAACGTACAAATCGGAAATGGACTTGGTGGGGCTTCACCGGTGACGGATCGGAGCCGGGGTTGGGTCCAAAGGGTTGCCAAGAGGTCGGGGATGAAGTGGTAGGAAGATGGTGGCCAATGGTGGTGTGACGGCGGCGCAACGGCGGAAAGAGTGCCGCGGCTTCGTGGGTCTCGTGGGTGCTAACGGCGGCTTGGATGGAAGTGAGGTTGGTGGGGTGAGGTCGCCGGCGGCAGGGGAACCAAATGGAGGGGGCGGTGTCGATCACGGCGGCTCGACGGCGGCGGGCTGGGGTGGAGGCCGAAGTCGCACGGGGAGAGAGAGAGGGTCGGGCTCGCGCGGGAGAGAAGGAAACCGAAGGAAATAAGGAGAAAAGAAAAAAGGAAGGAAAAGAAAAGGAAAGGAAAGAAAAAGAAGGGAAAAGAAATGAGGTCCAATCCTCATAACTGGGGTCACAAAAATGATCCAACGGAAATGATTTTAAAACCACAAATTAAATAAAATAATTTAAACGTAATGGTAAAGTCAAATTGAAATAATTAAATCTCACAGTAATTAATTTAAATATTAAAAGCAATTTAAATGCATAACAATAAATAAATATTAAAAGCACATAAATAATAATTTTCATCAAATTAAAAATCCTAAAAATAACCCAATTAAAATCCAGTAATTTTAAAACAAAAGAATAATTTTTTGAATAACATAAAAATAATCCTTCAATAAAAATACACTAAAATACGGGATGTTACATCCTCCCCCCCTTAAAAAAAATTTCGTCCTCGAAATTAGCAAGGTCAAACATTAAACTAAGACAGGAACAAGATCCAACCAAGAGCATACTTAGAACGTACCGTCAATTTCAATCAAACAAGTAAGGATAATGCTCCCTCATGTCGGCTTCTCTTTCCCATGAGAAATCTTGAGCCAACGGATCACCCCATGACACTTTCACCATAGGTATTGTCTTGAACCTTAATCTTTGCTCTTTCCAATCTACAATCTGCGTCGGGGCAACTTCATAAGTAAGGTTAGGCTGAAGTTGAATGCGTTCAGGGTCAACAAACGTGGCTCTTGCTGTCCAAAACTCTTCTTCAACGAAGACACATGAAACACATCATGAACATCCCCAAAATAAACCGGCTAGGCAACTCTATAAGCAACAAACCCAACTTTCTCTACGATCTGAAAAGGGCCAACATATCTTGGACTAAGCTTTCCTTTCTTACCAAAGCGCTTAACGCCTTTCATAGGAGAGACTTTAAGATAAACCCAATCACCTTCTTCAAAGGATAAGTCTATTCTTCTTGTATCTGCGTAACTCTTCTGGCGACTTTGCGCTTCTGCCATTTTAGTCCTTATGAACTGAACTTGATCCTTCATTTCTTGAATTATCTCAAGCCCAATTACTTTACTCTCGCCGACTTCATCCCAACACAAGGGCGATCTGCACTTCCTTCCATACAAAGCTTCATACGGGGCCATCTGGATGGAAGAATGAAAACTGTTATTGTAAGAGAATTCAATAAGCGGTAGATGATTCTCCCAACTTCCTTGAAATCCCAAGACACAAGACCGCAACATATCCTCCAGAGTCTGAATAGTACGCTCTGATTGACCGTCTGTTTGAGGGTGATATGCACTACTAAACTTCAACTTAGTGCCTAAAGCCGCCTGCAAGCTCTTCCAAAAATGGGACGTAAACCGCGGGTCCCGATCTGACACGATACTCTTGGGTACTCCATGCAAACGCACTATCTCCTTGACATATAACCGAGTCAACTTACCCAAAGAGTCAGTATTATTAACAGGCAAGAAATGGGCACTCTTGGTCAACCGATCAACAATCACCCAAATTGAGTTCTTCTCACTAGGAGTCCTCGGTAAACCTACAACAAAATCCATAGAAATATCATCCCACTTCCACTCAGGAATAGGGAGAGGTTGAAGTCTACCAGCAGGTCTTTGATGCTCAGCCTACTCGACGACACGTGTCACATTTCTCAATAAACAAAGCGATGTCCAACTTCATTCCTCCCCACCAGAAATTCCTCTTGCTGAGAACTCTCGATAAGAAGTCTCCTCATTCCATAAAGGAGAGAGTCCAAATCTGATGACTCTGCTTCATCCACTTGTTGAGACTTTCTACTCAAAGCATCAGCGACTAGATTTGCCTTTCCTGGATGATACTTAATCTCACATTGATAGTCGCTAATCAGCTCTAACCACCGTCTCTGTCTCATATTGAGATTCTTCTGAGTAAATAGATGCTTCAAGCTCTTGTGGTCAGTAAAAACTTCACAGGCTTCACCATACAGATAATGCCGCCAAATCTTAAGAGCAAAAACTATTGCCGCCAACTCCAAATCAACACCTATGCTACAACTTCTAAACCTCCATTGAATTCTACTTTTGGTAACCTAATAGCCACTTCCAAAGCTAACCATCAATAACAAATTGCACAACTAAATTATTAATCTCCAATTACAAGTATCTTGTCAAAATTCAAGTCACCACTAATTCCCCAAAATCAACACAATCTGAACTCCTGACTACAACCAAAAATACCACGCTCCTGCTGCGCACTCTGATATTCGCAACATGCATAAAACTTATGTCCTCAAGAAACTAACACCATCGAGTACAAGGTAGCTCCATTCCTATTGACCAAAAACTCTTATCACATCTTGGTAGAAAAATACTCCCTTTCCGAAAACCACGAATTATAACTCAAATTCCTCAATTAACTCTCGCAGCCTTAATCAAAATCAATTCCATAAAATACATCCACCTCATCTACGATAAGGAACATACCTTAAAAGGCTCGATTCCAACTTGCCGAATCAATAAGAGCACCTATAAACTTCTACCTGACAATCTAAACCCCAAAAGCTCATCACTTACATTCTGAACATCTAATCTAGCGGTGACTAAACTCACTACGAACCACCATAGACTACACCAAAACATTATCAAAACCTTCTTGGTAACTCCCTCACTTATCTCTACTCCTACAAGCTAGCATTAACATAACTAGTTCCTTCAATAGTACATCACTATTAAACCTCAAGGCAAACCATACTGCTCAATCTTCAATCCACCAAAAGTCATTGCAAAGCACCCAAGGATCCTAATACTTTATTAACCGCATACCTGATCATCTTATCCACTGTTGATACCTAAGGTTTAACTTCGAAGATCTTATCATACACCATACATGATGTCCCAACAATCTCTCTTCCAGTTAAATAACAATGTCCTTAATTCAACCAACTGGATGCTCAATTTCCAAAAGAAAGTATAACCTCAAAAATTTAAATTCCTAGGTGACCTCGAGTCACAATTAATTCCTGAAGATAATTACAATAACTACTCCCAACCATGCTTCATTGAGTAACCCACTTCAACTGCACACTTCGATCAACTCACCAAAAACTCCAAGCCAAGGTCTCTTAAATTACCACTATTGTGTCAACTCTTCTTCAACACCTACCAAAGTCTCTTTCTCCAAACCAAAATGAGATTAGGACTTATACTCTCCGAAATCCATAACCACTCACCACTACTATACATCAATGTCACGCACCCTTAGCCAAAACCAATAATCCTCTAAACGTGCAGATGATCATCATTACCATTTCCATCACTAGACCTATATCCTCGAAATGAACAAGAATCATTTCCTAAATCTGCACCATCTATTATCCTTAAAATTGATACGGATTAAATCCTCAACCTATCACTGAAACATCGAGCTAAAAGCAATAATCTTTCGAATTAGATCAACATCCTCAATCCTCATAAAATACACGAACTAGATAATTCCCTTCAGTCTCCAAAGAAATTATCCTAAAAAAAAATTCTCATATCAGTAACTCAACTCTCATCAATCCTATTTTAATTCAGTCCTTCAACTTTGTAATTCTAAAACCTTAAACAAAATAAAATCATTTTCCGAAATCCTTAAAATCGATGATCTCAAATCTAAAACATTCACCCTATAAAACTTGTAAATTCTAAAACCCCAAATGTTATCAAATTGCTTATTGAACTTACCACCTTAAATCTCATAACTTATTTCCTAAAAACTATGAAGCCTCAAACCTCAGATGAACTTATCATAAATCTAACCTTGAAATTTGTTGAACTTACAACCTCCTACCCAAAAAACTCATTACATAAATCCTACAGAACCTAAGACCTTAATTATCCTAAGCAATTTAAAATTATTCCCCTCCTTAGCAGCAATTCGAATTCCTACTCCAAAAAGTTCACCCTGACCATGAAGTTCGAGCCTCGATATTAAAACAAACCAATCACCAAGAGTTCAAGCCTACTACATCAAATATTCAAGCCTAAGAATGGCCTTCTCAGTCATACTATCTCCTGTCATAGCATAATCCTTATCCCGCCTTTCAATTCCGAACAAAACAAAACAAAACAAAATCAAATCAAATCAAATCAAATTTCATACATAAAATAGCATACGACAAAATGCATAAAATCAATGAAGTAGCTCACAATAAAATGATTAAAACAATAAAATAACATACCATAAAATAAATCAATAAAATAAATAAACAAACAAGTAATATACAATAACTAAATAAAACCAATAAAACCACAAACTTTAAATTAAATAATTTTCAAATCACAACTTTTAAAACTTTCTGGTACTGCACCTATGGGACATGTGGTTTTACCCAGAGCCGAACTGCTCTGATACCACCTGTGGCGCCCACGACCCCCGTGTAAGGAAAATACGGAAATCGAGACGCCGGGATGATGACAACACGGTCACACATCCCAACAAACGTGCCAAGTGTGTGTACATGCAATGGTGTACAACAACAACGCAGCGGATTAGTCAACTAAGTACCAGAATTTAAATACAAGTAAACATCAGTAAAGTTTTAAAAGCAGTTATACAGTCATCCAAAATAAAGTTAACACATGTCCCAAAAAATACAAAGGGTAAAATAAATAACAAGCTAGTGATCCCAGATCACTCCTCGGGCGGAGCCGTCTCCTCAGGCTCACCCTCCTCCTCCTCATCTGCATCAAAATCTGCGTTACCACAGAATGGTACCGCAGGTAAGTATAACCCAAAAATATACTCAGGAATATAAAATGCATTAATACCACCAACATGCATGCATATGAAGAAATATGCATTTTCCTCAAAATATCATTTTCCCCGAAAATGATTAATTTATCAACACACGCCAAAATCCCATTTGGCTCAAAAATAATCCGTAAAACATTTTCCCAGAAAATGATTTACACAAAATCCAACTCACACTATTTTCCCAGAAAATAGTCCATTTAATCCGTCAATACCCTATGCACCATGGCCTCCCCTAGGGACCATCCGCACATCCTGGCTTCGTAGCGATGCCCAGTTCCGCGCCCAGCGCGTTCATGGCCGAGCACCCACTACGCAACGAGCGATGCCCAGTTCCGCGCCCAGCGCGTACATGGCCAGACATCCTCTAGTCCCCGCCAGCAGAAGGACCACGGAGTCGGCACGAATCTCGCGTCCGATCCCATTGTCGCCCAGCGACAATCCAGGGGACGTTACTCAGTTTATTCCGCTCCCGAGTAACCAGAGGAGCTCCACCGAGATAATGCCCCATCTCGGCTTGGGGTCGTGATACACACGCACCCAAAAATATTCTCACATAAAATCATAACTTTCCAAATCACACATGAGCATGAATGCAATACACGAAAACCCAGTTTTCTTTACAAACATGATCATGCATGAAATATTGATATGCACATGTACCAACACAAATCCACATTCCTCAATAACCAATAACCAATCCAATCAAACCAACCCAAACAACTCCAATCATCAATCCATCCGACCCCCGAACTCCTCGAACTCAGTCCGGCATGTCAAACAAATACAGTGTAATATGTTAGTACAAAAATACATTTAAATTACGAAAGTTCTTTGGAGAAATACTTACAGTGCAATATAGCAATTTCCGAAGGATCACGAAGTTGGAAAAGGCGACGTCTGAGCAACACTACAGTGTAAAATACACTGTGGCCGTGGGTCACAAATACCAACTTTTCAATGGAGACAAACGAAGACCCAAAAATGGTAGGGTAGGGCCTAGAGAGGTCGGTGAAGCCAATGGTGGTGGTGGTTTGCCGTAGGTGGCGGCGCAAGGGGTGTTTTTAGGCCAAAAATGCCGAAATCGAAAATGGGCTTGGTTGTGCTTCACCGGTGACGGATCGGAGCCGGGGTTGGGTCCATTGAGTTGCCAAGAGGTCAGGGATGAAGTGGTAGGAAGATGGTGGCCGGAGGTGGTGCGACGGCGGCGCTGGAGCGAAAGTGACGCCGCGGCTTGAAGGGTGCGTGCGGGCTACCAGCGGCGAGGTAGGGGCTAGGATTTGGAGGGTGAGGTCGCCGGCCGGTCGGGGAGCTAGTCGGCCGGGCGGTGTCGTGCACGGAGGCGTGACGGCAGCGGTCTGGGTGAAGGTGACGGACGCACGGGGAGAGAGAGGGAGCTGGGTCGCGCACGGGGGGAAATGCAGCGGGAAAAGAAAGAAAAAGGAAAGAAAAAGAGAAAAAGAAAAGAAGAAAGAGAGGAAAGAGAAAAATAGAGGGAAAGAAATGAGGTCCAGTCCTCATAACTTGGGTCACGAAAATGATCCAACGGAAATGATTTTAAAACCACAAATTAAATAAAATAATTTAAACGTAATGGTAAAGTCAAATTGAAATAATTAAATCTCACAGTAATTAATTTAAATATTAAAAGCAATTTAAATACATGACAATAAATAAATATTAAAAAGCACAAAAATAATTTTCACCAAATTAAAAATCCTAAAAAAATAACCCAATTAAAATCCAGTAATTTTAAAACAAGAGAATAATTTTTTTGAATAACATAAAAATAATCCTTAAATAAAAAATACACTAAAATACGGGGTGTTACATTCATTGTCCATGCTTGTGTGTTTGAATTCAATTGGTTGGTTTTCACAACTGAATATTGCTGTTTGTGGATGAATTAGAGAAAAGAAAAGAAAGGAAAAGAAAAGAAAAGAAAAGAAAAGAAAGGAAAGGAAAAGAAAAGAAAAGAAAAGAAAATTCCAAAAAAAAAAAGAAAAAAAAAGAAGAAGTTGAAGAGAAGAGAAGGTAGCATATTCAAAGTTGCTACATAGTTACAACAATGAGAAAGAAAGAAATTTGTTGATTGAACCTTATCATCAAATGGGCTGCTGCATACATCACTCAAGTTGGTATCTTGTCTTATTGCTACTCTTTCATTCGTATAACTTCATTGATTCTCGTGTCATTTTTATTCCTTCATGTTTCTCTTGTTCTTGTTTCCTGAATCTAATTACTAGTTGGGATAAATACAAGGTTGTATTGTCTTGATTTAGTTCAACTAGTTCTTAAAGAACTTGAGTGGGAAAACTCTTGAGGTAAAAGGCAAGAGAGTGTGAGATTATTATCGAGTAAAAAGCCAATTCAGAGTTACACACGAGTGGAGTGTCATTATTTGAGTGTAAACACGTAAGAGAGTGTGTGAGGTTTTCCACTAACATTCTTTTTGTGCAGCACATTATGATGTCTCATAGGAGGGACTACCAAAGGAGATGGTAGATAACACATCCTTTGTGTTGCAAGTCATGCAACAACAGTTTGAGAAGTTGAACTTAGTGTTGGGTAAAGTGAGAGATAGGATGGATCATCAAGATGTAGTAATTAGAAATCTTCATGGCAGGAGAGATAGGAGGCGTCCCGAGTTTAGTGTTGAAAATGGGTATGAGAATGAAGAGTATGGTGATTCTCTTGTTACCAGGCATGCACTCAATACAAAAATTAAAATAGATGATATAGAGCAGAAGAGTGAGAATATTTTTCATACTAGATGCCACATCAACAACAAGGTATGTAGTATGATCATTGATTTGAGGAGTTGTATTAATTTGGCTAGCACTACTTTAGTTGAGAAATTGAATTTACGTACCTTGAAACACCCTAGACCGTACATGTTGCAGTGGTTGAGTGATTGTGGGGAGGTTAGGGTAAACAAGCAAGTGCTAGTTTCTTTTTCAATTGGGAAATACCAGGATATGGTGCTTTGTGATGTAGTGCCTATGCATGCTAGTCATATTTTGTTGGGGAAGCCATGGCAGTATGATAGGAAGGTGATCCACGATGGGTTAAGGAACATGTACAGTTTTGAAAAAGATGGAAAAACAATCAAACTTGCTCCTTTAACTCCAACACAGGTCCATGGGGATCAATTGAAGCTGAAAAGTGAGGTTGCTCAAAACAGAAAGAGTGAAAATGAGAGTGATCAAAAAAGAAAAAGTGAAAAGGAGATTGAGCAAACAAGCAAGAGTGAAAGTGAGATTGAGCTGAAAAGCAAGAGTGAAGATGAGATTGAGAAGAAAAGAAATAGTGAGACTGAAATGGAGAAAGAGAGAAAAATGAGAGAGAAAAAAGAAGAGGGTGAGACTAAGACCTCAAGCAAAAGAGAGAATGAGTTGAAAAATAATTGTGAGGTCGAGAGTACAAAAAAAGATGAAGAAAAAGAGAGTGACAGAAAAAAAAAGAGTGAAAAGAAAAAAGAGTGTGAAAGGGAAAAACAGAGTGAAAAATAAAAAGAGAGTGGAAAGAAAAGAGAGTGTGAAGAATGTGAGAGAAAAATAAAGAGAAAAGTGAGTTTTTTTGCTAAGGTGAGTCTTAATCCTAACGAACTTGACGTATGTTTGCCTAGTATTGTTGTCTCTTTGTTGCAGGGATATGAGGTCGTGTTTCCTAGTGGTGTATTTAGTGGATTGCCACCTATTAGGGAGATAAAGCACTACATTGATATTGTGCCGAGTGCAACAATTCCTAACCGACCTTTCTTGGAAGAACACGAGTCCTTAACACACTTGAAAGGGCAAGGTAAGTTGTTGACTAGAATGCGTGCTAAGCGGGAGGATTGTATTGAGACTTTTCCTCTTGTATTCAAATACACACAAGGTATGGAAAATTTTTTCGTTGATGCTTTAGCGAAAAGGTATGTCCTTGTCTTCATTTTAGATGCAAAATTGTTGAGACTTGAATATGATAAGTAATTGCATGCTAATGATGATGACTTTGCTAGTGTGTATGGAATATGTGAGAAAGCATCATTTGGTAAGTTCTATAAACTAGATTGGTACTTGTTTAGAGAGAATAGATTTTGTGTGCCTACTAGTTTTATGCGTAAGCTGCTTGTGTGTGATGGACATGGTGGTTTGTTGGGTGACTTTGGTGTAAGGAAGACTTTTGTGGTGTTGCATGAACATTTTTGGGACTATCATTTGCCATTCAATGACGTGTTGCATGGACGTTTGTGGAAATATCATTTTTCATTCATTGATGTGTTGCATGAACATTTATGGGAGTCCCATTTGCCATTCAATGACGTATCACATGAACGTTTGTGGAAGCATCATTTGTCATTTATTAACTTCTTGCATGAACATTTGTGGAAGTATTACTTGCCATTCATTGAATTTGCATATAATTGGAGTGGTCATTTTGGTGTAAGGAAAGATTTAGGTTTGTTTCATGAACGTTTGTGGGAGTATCATTTGCCATTCATTGAATTGTTACATGGACGTTTCCGGGAACATCACTTGCCATTCATTGAGTTTGCATATTGGAGTGGTCATCTCGGTTCGAGGAAGACTTTAGATGTGCTTCATGAACATTTTTGAGAGTATTGTTTACCATTCATTGAGTTTACATATAATCGGAGTGTTCATGCTACTTCTAAATTTTCACCATTTGAAATTGTTTATAGACTTGATCCATTTACTCCTTTAAATTTAATACATTTACCTATTGATGACAGGAGTAGCTTGGATGGTCTTTTCCAAAGTCTTGAACAACTTAATGAAAATACATATCTAATGGATCTTCCAGGCAACTATCTTGTTTCTACTATTTTCAATGTTACTAACCATTTTCCCTTTGATCCAGGTGGAGATTCGAGGTCGAATCCTTTTGAGGAGAGGGGGAATGATGGGAACCAAGATGGGCCTAGTCTTAAAGATCATTTGCAACTTCCAGATGGGCCAAGAAGATCAATGTGACAATGCAAGGATTGATGCAATCCACTTGGGAAGAGTTTAGCAAGAGCCCAACATTCAAGATGGGGCTTGAAGGATGAAGATCCAGTTTTAATTCATTTGATCACCTATGGAAGAGTGCAACGACAAGACTTAAAGGCTTTGGGCTCTTGAAGGATTTCAACTTATTTAATTCATTTAAAGAACTTATTTTATTAGTTTAGAATAATTGAGTTTATTATGGGAAGTACTTAAGGGGGCCTATGCAAGGGCATGTTGGGAAAGTTATTATTTTATTGAACTAGGGTTAGGGTTACTGTAGCCGAGTTACTGTAGCGCGGCACTGTAGCCGAGGCACTGTTCATCCGGGGGCACTTTTGGAAGATGGGGGTTTATTTTGGCTAGGGTTTCATTAGGTTTTGCTTTAAATACTCTATGTAGCCTCATTCTAATCAGATTATGAAATTTATGAAATTTGATGAATTTATTCATTGTGAGTTGAGTTTTACTCCTCTTGTTCTTAATTGAACTTTTGAACTTACCAAAGGTAAATCACAACCTTTGTGGCGTTCCTCCTTTGTAATCTGGGTTCTTGAGACGGGTTCTTCAACGGGTCTAGATTTTAATATAATCTAGGTTCTTGAAACGAGTTCTCATCGGGTTTAGATTCTCCATCCTTGACTTGATTTTGGCTTTCTTGGGGAGTTTTCAAATTGATTGTGGGTTCAAGAGATTCCTTTCCCGCGGGTTCATATCAACGAGTCTAATCTACTAAATACCTCGTTCCATAACCCTCGAGCTACCTCATAGTGTAGTAGAAGATGATCTACAGATTCACCCCCCATTCCTACACATGCAACACCAATTTGCGATGATCACCCTTCATTTCCTCAAATTATCTGTTGTGAGGATCATACCCAAGGAAGCGGTCCATACAAAAAACGCTGCTTTGAGAGGCTTCTTATGTCTCCAAAGCCTTTTTTCATGGAAACTGAATACGACGCTCTTGTGAAAGAGACATATAAAACAAGCGAACTAACAACAGACCTTTACCTGTACGTGTCCACCACAATAAATCAGCAAGTTGGTTACTTAGTAAGAATGAATACAAAAGGCTGAAACACAAGGATCTTAGTGTCAGACCGAGACCTGATCTTCCTAAGTTCATTTTGGAAGGAATTTTTTTGAAACACAAGGATCTACCCTCAACCACAATTCTACTTATCATCCACAGTCTAATGATCAAACAAAAGCCCTGAATAAGTGCCTAGAGGGCTATTTGAAGTGTTATGCAGAAATGAAACCACACAAACGGGAGCAATGGCTAGCTTTTGTAGAATGGTGGTACAATACCCCATACCATACTTCCACAAAATTAACCCCATTCGAAGCCATGTATGGCTATCCCCCACCCCAACTATGTACCCGGGACATCAGCAAATGAGTTAGTAGATTAGATACTCCACAATCGAGAACATATCCTAAGTCTACTAAAAGAAAATCTTGAAGTCCCTAAAAATAGGATGAAAGTCTATGTTGATAAGAAGAGAATTGAAAGAAAATTTGAGATTGAGACTGGGTCTACCTGTAGTTGCAACCATAAAAAGAAAAGACTCTCGCAACATGGTACAATCTGAAGTTATCACCAAGTTTCTATGGACCATTTCAGGTGGTGCAGGAGGAGCCTTATAGTTTGAACTTACCGATCGCTTCTAAAATCCACCCCACCTGTGACGCCTCCAGACTCTGCTTTAGATCGAATGGACATCTAAAGCGTCAGGACATGCAATACAAAGTTACCTACCCCCGTTCATGATAGATAAAAATGCAATGTTCCTAACATGTATCCAACAATATGCAATATTCGCAGCGGATAATTTTTTTTTCTTTGAGCAACATTATGAACCAAATTAATAATATCCCAAATACTTAAAACATGATCCATACATACTGATAGGACTTGAACTGAAACGTGAACTAAATTTGAAGTTTGACATGACAATGAACTTGATCTGAATAACATGAACTTGAACTGAAACATGGACAAAACGTGAACTTGAAATATGACTAAACGTGAACTTGAAACATGACTGAACGTGAACTTGAACATAAAATGAACGTGAATGTGAGATACATGAACTTGAAATCTTGTTCCATAAGCTTGATAAATAAAAGTGACCCTACATGGTTCCCCTTAAGCCATGTGTCCATACTAATTATCGCATCACAACACAAGTATATGCACTAACTATGAGTGCTTAACATATGTGCCAGTTGACATATATCTGCACTTGCTATACACACACGTATTGTACGTGCCAATTCACAGGTATCTATATCTACTGTGGACACATGTACTGTACATATCCCATGTCAAGTATTTGCACCTGCACGAGTATGTATAAAATGAAACTAAAATGTGGGTGGCACCATTGGCGTTAGTGCATGCTACTCTCCGATGACCAATTAATTAGGACCCATTCGCAACTCGTTGATATTTACCTTGTCAACCTAGGGAGTTTCACACTAGTTTAGACACTCCAGCGTGAACAAAGGAGCTTCACTAGGATATTTCCTCATCCTAGTACTTAGGGTCGTGATAGATGTAAACAGATTTGACATGACTTGAAAGGTTGATCCCGAGATACACAAACTGTACTCGAGACCAAAACGTGACATAAAATGAAAGGACAGAAGCCCTGAAGTAACATGACATGAATGTGAGATGAAAAACATGATATACTATGAGACAAAAAATATTTCGTAGCATAACATAACATATAACAGACAATATTTCGTAACTTCGCATAATAATGTAACATAAAGTATTTCATAACATGGCATAAAATGTAATAGAGAATATTACATGACATGATCTACATGTAACAGAATAAATTGTACATTATTACATGATATACTTGTATCATATATTAATACGTGACAGAATAAATTGTGTAACAGATAATCAAGAAGTGACATGACATAGTATGGCGTATATGATAACATACATACATAAATTGTAGTTTTCGTACCCATCACACATACACAATAATCTAATAGTAACTTAAGAGCTAACTTATAGTGATCGTCGCGTCTTACGAGGCAAAGCACGAAACACAAGAAACTGTAAGTATGAGTTCTAAATGTTAAAAACTTAATCATGGGCAGAGGATGGTCAGCAATGGGTGGGGGGAAACTTCCTTAAGAAGTTTTGTCACGGTGGCCAAAATTTGTGCGGCTTAATGTGCCTTAAACAAGTGGGCTTCATTTGGGATTTAAAAAGGGTTTGGTTAGAGTTTGAGATGCTATTAAGCTCAAATTTAATTTTTTTTTTGCCCAATCAAATTTTTAAGGTTTAAGAGGTTGAATAATAATGTCATAACATGAATTTGATGAATTAATAGAATGTGGAAGTGATTTATTCAAGTGATTAAACACAATGCTAGAAATCAGATTAAATAGAGTTTGGAGGCCAACTTTAGGGTTTAGAAAAACCGTTTATAGTTTCAGTTTCAACCAAGCTTTTAAGGTTTCATCACTTAATGCCCTGCCCACTTCAAGGGTATTGATGCCCCATTCGACCTAAAAATTATTTTTGTGTCCAAAAAAATATTTTTGGACCTAAACTAAAATTATTATATAATTTAAATTGTAAGTTAAAATTAAAATATGTAACAATAATTTAAAAACTGATAACATAAAAACTATGTTATCGATTTTTAAATTTGTTAGACTTGATCACAAGAGTATTAGACTTGTTCATAAGATTGTATTGTGGATTAGCCTCCTAGGCCAACCTTTATATAGAAGGCCACTGTAATACAAGAATCTTACTTAAGCAATGTGAGACTCAAAAGTGAGTCTAATGGTTGAAGAGTCCCCCCTAACCACCAACTTTTCTTACGCCCAATATCCTCCAATTGAAAAGTTATCCACCCGTTGAAAAGTCTTAGTCAGTTTCGAAGTCCTGCTTCCCTCTATCCACCTACCAACTCTCCTTTACAATATCGCTATATTTCAAAAACGGTGTATATCACACCCCACCAACCGATGCCCTCAAATCTCATGATATTTGAAAAGTCTTCTAACGGTTGAAAAGTCTTCTCAGTTGAAAATCCTGTTTGGTTGAAAAGTGCTGCCTGATACAATTGGAAATTATCCCTGCAATATTTGAGATTTAAAATATTATAAAATCATGTTCAAATATATCTCAGTGTGAATAGATATTAAATTCAATAATATAAATTATATCTCATTATTAAATTCACATATCAAAACAATCTCAGGAATTCAATAACCCTATCACAAGCAATCCAACTATAGCAATCCACAGAGTGTGTGTGTGTATTTCAAACTATATCTATCTAACCAGAAGCCTTGACACATGCAACATCAAGAACATCTCAAGTGAAAGGTTCAACTTCATAACTCACGAGTATGAAAGTGTTTCATACAAGGATTCTCTCTAAGGAGTTGAAAATGGGTGTACATACACTCTCATGGGGAATTAGGCAATTATGTACAAGCAAAAAGTAAATATTAATCTTATGATAGGAAGACTAATAAATGAGACTTCCACCATTCTTTCCAAAAGCTAACTTAGGATCAGAACGGTCAATACAGAAGGTTGTAACATGGCTTGAGTTCGGGACTAAATGAACAAAAGGAATCTTATTAAATATCTCAGTAGATCACACTTCTCACTTAATATACTCTCCAACTTTTCAGATCATTGAATAATAATGCTTTTCCTTCTTCTTCCTCTTCTTTTTTTTTTTTCAACAATTTGATGAGCAAACACATGCCACTTTAGTATTCTTGTCATTTCTACCCAACCTTGACTTTTTTCTTTTTAATCTAACAAAAAATAAAGAAAATGCAAATTCCACACCTAGCATACACTTGGAAGTAAAAAGGGTAGAAAAATCGGTGTATTATACTCCAATGTGGAGAGGCATGGATGATATGAGCATATGAAAAGAAAAAGCTACATGTGTTTATTGGCTCAAAGTTGGCTACTAGGGGTCTATGGTGGAAAGAGTTAGCTTGAAAGGCTCAAACGTTGATCCTAAGTTAACCTTTGTCATATCCCTAGCATATCGACCATCTTACCACAAACCATGTAATGATATTCTCAAAATAATTGTCCAATTCAACAGATCAATTAATACTTATCACAATTTATTACATTTGTAGGCTATCAATCCTCTCCAAAACTCACATGAATACTTAAGCAAAAGAGTTTTCTAACTATATGTGTTAAACTACCATCTTACCACAAAACTTGGATGAGTGCGTTAGGGATTCTTTGAATGCTTCAGCAAAAAATGGTTATGGTGGGTTTGGTGAATTCACGAAGATGGCTATGAATGAGAATGAGTACACATGTGAAAATGATGCACGTGTGATGCAAATTAAAAAAAAAAATTGACATATGAAAATATGCCACAGAGTTCCAACAAGTATTTTAAATACTGAATTTGCTCCACCACCCCCAACTTAAATGAAACATTGTCCTTAATGTTTAAGAATCAAATTTGAATGAGGAGTAAGTAAAAATGGTATAATACACCTAATGAGTGATGTGGGTGTGACCCCTGCCCAAATTTTATTAATGAACCCTCACTTATGGCAGAAGAAAACCGTAGTAACAATCACAGTACTTGGTGTTTTACAAATAGAAAGAAATAAAATAAAATAAACCCCAAGTACTCAAAAGACAAAACAACAAATTACACTCCCAAATATTCTAAAAGATTACATTTTGCACTTACGAATATGAGGTAGACCACATGCATCTGTTCTGATAATTCCTTTCAGCAAATGTGGAAGCTTCGTTTGACCTACCCACACATGCGAGACACCACTACTGCCTAGAGGAGCCAAAAAATGGGCAGCCATGTTTCCTTCCCGATATATATGACTAACATAAAAATTTATCTCTCCCAATATTCCAACTATTTCTTCCCAAAAATCCTCTAAATACCAAAGAGTACATCTTCCATTTTTAATCCAATTTACTACAATTAAAGAGTCCATCTCAATGACAAGATTATTAATACCCCATTACTTACAATACTTAAGGCTTGACCATAGGGCCATAACTTCTGCACGATTATTGCTCCCATGCCCATAGGACTCGGAAAAAGCATATACCATAGACTCGAATTCATTCCTAACAACACCTCCTGCACCCAATAAACCCGGGTTATTGCGGCTACTACCATCCACATTCATTTTAAGCCACCCTCTCTTTGGCTTTTCCCATCTAACTACCATCAAAACATCCTTCTTCCGTGCAATAAAAGGTAAATTCAAAAAATCTAACACCTTCAAATCATTATCCCCTAACCAAGAAGCCTTACTAATTTTAATACCAACCCAATGAATCCAGTATTTCACCCATCTCCATAGAACATGTACCTTTTCTTTCTTACCTTCCATCCTGGCTTTATATCTCCACCTCCATAAATTCCAGGAAATTATCACCGGAACAAAACCGATTAACTTACCAAGTTGTGATGATTTTGATGCCCTCCTAAACCAAGCCTCTACTGTTGCTTTCCAAGACCGATTTGGTACAAACGGAATACCCAACATATTAGAACAGAATTTCCAAATGACTGTCGCCATGTACCCACTATACAAAACATGATCAAACTCCTCTACAGCACCTTGTTGACAACACTCACACTTTGACACTAAAGGCACTCCCAGCTTCCTTATACGATCATCCATACTCAGACAGAAATTCATGGCCTTCCACATAGAGATTAATTTAATTTTAGATTGATCAACCTTTATCCCCTATAAGAAATAATATTCCCTAAGACAATACCTGAAGGTACCATAAAATGGCATTTTTTTCAATTCAAAACCAATTCCTTATCCTCGCAACGAGTCAACACTCTCTCTAAATTCAATAAACATGCATCAAAAGAAGATAAAAAAAAAGTCAAATCATCCATAAAAACTTCCATGCAATTTTCAACTATATCACTAAAAATGCACATCATGTAACGTTGAAAAGTAACAAGTGCATTACACATTCCAAATGACATTTTACGAAAAACATTAAGTATCAAAAGGACAAGTAAAAGTGCTTTTATCCTGGTCTTCTAATGCATTCAATTTGATAA
>NW_023358436.1:2500-3507 GCF_001411555.2 Juglans regia
CAACCACCGTAGAAGCGGTAGGTGGAGCGATACGCCCGGTGGCATGGGGGGCGTGGAACACGCCCTTTCCATGGGCGCCAGGGGCATGCCCATGTGAGGGGGGCGGCATGGTCAGCCCTCCTGGCTGACCATGTTGGGGCTTGCATGCCCCCCCTAAAGAGCATTTAGAGGCAAATCCCAACCGGCAGGAGGAAACATCAAATGTCCGAGGAAACATAAAGGCCTTTTTTATCGAAATACTTTGAATTTGGACGAGATTTTTTGCAGGCATGCTTAGAAAAATCATATCTTGAAGTAGGAGCAAGCCTCACAATTTTTCGACATCGGGATTTTTATTTAATTTTTTTGATTAAATAAATTCGAAAAATAAAAAAAAATCGAAAATAGGCAAAAATTGATAGGTGATGCTTGGAACACATCCAATATGTATTGGAATGAATTTAGGAAACCAATTTGGGTGGTTTCAATTGTCCGAAAGCACGAGACAAGTGTTCGCCCCCGTGCATGCACGTCGGGTGGCAACATTGGGGGGCCATGTTGTGAGTGTTGTATTGCAATCTTTTGAGGCAACAAGGAAGATTGCTTTTGTAGAGTTTGTGTGATCTACGGTGTTCTTCGTCGGACCTGTGTGTGCTTGACATGGTAGGCAAAGCACCACGGGTGTGTCGCGGCGTGCCTTGGGGCAAGCCATGGGCCAAGCCATGGGGAGCCATGGGGCTTGCCACGGGGCTGTCAAGGCAAGCCATGGGGCTGCCATGGCAAGCCATGGGGCGTGCCGGCGGGGCTATCAAGGCATGCCATGGGGCAAGCCACGGGGCTGTCAAGGCAAGCCATGGGGCATGCCAGGGGGGCTGCCAAGGCAAACCGTAAGAGCTGTCAAGAGACCGCTCCAGGCACACTCAGGCATGGCCCGTGGGCACCGTGCTAACCACGCTGTGCATGCCATGGGGCATGCCATGGGCCCCACCGAGGCAAGCCATGGGGCTGTCAAGGCATCGCCCGTGGGC
>NW_023358437.1:0-247 GCF_001411555.2 Juglans regia
TCCGGAATCGAACCCTAATTCTCCGTTACCCGTCACCACCATTGTAGGCCTCTATCCTACAATCGAAAGTTGATAGGGCAGAAATTTGAATGATGCGTCGCCGGCACGATGGCCGTGCGATCCGTCGAGTTATCATGAATCACCAGAGCAACGGGCAAAGCCCGCGTCGACCTTTTATCTAATAAATGCATCCCTTCCAGAAGTCGGGGTTTGTTGCACGTATTAGCTCTAGAATTACTACGGTTAT
>NW_023358438.1:0-245 GCF_001411555.2 Juglans regia
ATAAACTTCATAATCTGATTAAAATGAGGCTACATAGAGTATTTAAAGGAAAACCTAATGAAACCCTAGCCAAAATAAACCCCCATCTTCCAAAAGTACCCCTGGATGAACAGTGTCGAGCTACAGTAACTCGGCTACAGTAACCCTAACCCTAGTTCAATAAAATAATAACTTTCCCAACATGCCCTTGCATAAGCTCCCTTAAGTGCTTCCCATAATAAACTCAATTATTCTAAACAAATAAA
>NW_023358439.1:0-242 GCF_001411555.2 Juglans regia
CGTAGTTGGATCTTGGGTTGGGCAGAGCGGTCCGCCCCTGGTGTGCACCGGTCTGCTCGTCCCTTCTACCGGCGATGCGCTCCTGGCCTTAACTGGCCGGGTCGTGCCTCCGGTACTGTTACTTTGAAGAAATTAGAGTGCTCAAAGCAAGCCTACGCTCTGTATACATTAGCATGGGATAACATCATAGGATTTCGGTCCTATTGTGTTGGCCTTCGGGATCGGAGTAATGATTAACAGGA
>NW_023358440.1:0-244 GCF_001411555.2 Juglans regia
GTAGTAATTCTAGAGCTAATACGTGCAACAAACCCCGACTTCTGGAAGGGATGCATTTATTAGATAAAAGGTCGACGCGGGCTTTGCCCGTTGCTCTGATGATTCATGATAACTAGACGGATCGCACGGCCATCGTGCCGGCGACGCATCATTCAAATTTCTGCCCTATCAACTTTCGATTGTAGGATAGAGGCCTACAATGGTGGTGACGGGTAACGGAGAATTAGGGTTCGATTCCGGAGAG
>NW_023358441.1:0-289 GCF_001411555.2 Juglans regia
TGTTTTTCTCTCACTTTCTTCACACTCTCTTTTCTTTCCACTCTCTTTTTCTTTTTCACTCTCTTTTTCCCTTTCACACTCTTTTTTCTTTTCTCTCTCTTTTTTTCTGTCACTCTCTTTTTCTTCATCTTTTTTTGTACTCTCGACCTCATAATTATTTTTCAACTCATTCTCTCTTTTACTTGAGGTCTTAGTCTCACCCTCTTTTTTTTTCTCTCTCATTTTTCTCTCTTTCTCCATTTCGGTCTCACTATTTCTTTTCTTCTCAATCTCACATTCACTCTTGCTT
>NW_023358442.1:0-279 GCF_001411555.2 Juglans regia
CTTAGGATAGGAAGATCCTTGTTACAAAATTTTGGTTCAATCATAGGTTTTGAAGATGGAAGAAATTGCAACCAAAATCAAGAGAAATGGCCTATGTATGTTTTGGCCATTGTGAGCTTTCCATAGTTGTGATTGGTTTTAAATTTTTCTAAGTTGTTATTTGAGTCTAGGACAAAATTTACATGAGGAATGTAAATTTAGCTCTCCCCTCTTCTCTCCCATTTCCCCCTCACTCCCTTCTCCCTCTCAGAGATAATATTTTTATATTTGAGAAGAAAA
>NW_023358443.1:0-253 GCF_001411555.2 Juglans regia
TCGATTGCTTTCTAGCAACAAGCTTGTGCTTTAGGGACGGATTTGGTGGCACCTAGTGCCACGCATGGGCTTGTTGATGGGGGCAATCGGTCGTGCTAGGGGCTCTCTCACGTTGGCTAGCCCTCGTGTGCTCTAGTCTACCCCATGGCGGTTGGGCCTATTTGTTTGGATGCCTCCTTTGCAACATGCTTGTGCACGGCGGATGGTGTTATGGCACCCAGTGCTACGCACATTGTTGCTCTCGGGGGTATCC
>NW_023358444.1:0-255 GCF_001411555.2 Juglans regia
GGTTTAGGCCCTTTAAGGCCCACGAATTTGGTCACCATAGGATTGCTTCATGGCTAAGTTTTGTACCCCCACTTGGCTGGCCAGATGTGTACAAGAAGGTCCTAGAAGGTTCTAGAAAGACAAAGCAAAAGGGCCACCTCACTCTTTCACTCTTACACTCCACCTTAAGAAAAGATCTTGGTCTGATTTTTATGAGAAGAAAAGGCCAACACTCAACCATTCCTTCAGTCCTATCACTTTACATAGCTTGTGTAA
>NW_023358445.1:0-255 GCF_001411555.2 Juglans regia
TTCAGTTTCAGTTTAAGTTATGCCAGTTATGTTATGTTGTATGTCAAGTTATGCTATGATTACTTACGATTTGATTATGCATTCATGCTTTTACTGCCATGCATGCATCATTAACCTGTGTGGAAGTTTCATTAACCTGTGTGGAAGTTTCCTGTTAACTTGCTGAGATTTGTAATCAAATCTCACTGTGGTAGTCCCAACTACCATTCCCCCCGAATGGTAGATTTTGTTACAGGATCTGAAGGAGAATCGGGA
>NW_023358446.1:0-239 GCF_001411555.2 Juglans regia
ATGGGTTGTTTGCTGGTTTGGCTTGGCTCCCAAGGGGTTGAGACCTCAACAACTGTCCCGATTGTTACTATTTTCTCTTCTCTTATTTCCCATGCCTAGCGGGGCAGGCTCAACACCACACAATGCTTCCACACGCTCAGCTAGCCTTGTGCTTGGTTGGGGTGTGGTTCAATTTGTTTGATGTTGTGGTCTGGCGGACGTAACGGCGTGGGAGGGGGGACAAGGTTGTATGTCTTGAC
>NW_023358447.1:0-3474 GCF_001411555.2 Juglans regia
TGGGGCAACGATACGTGACACCCAGGCAGACGTGCCCTCGGCCGAATGGCTTCGGGCGCAACTTGCGTTCAAAGACTCGATGATTCGCGGGATTCTGCAATTCACACCAAGTATAGCATTTCGCTACGTTCTTCATCGATGCGAGAGCCGAGATATCCGTTGCCGAGAGTCGTTATGTATCATGGTAAAGATGTCACCAACAACGCGCACACCGTTTCCGGGGCGCCCGTGGTTACTCCTTATTTAAGTTCCTTGGCGCAGACCGCGCCGGGGTTCATTGTTCGATCGGGAAGGGAACGAGAAGATTGACCAACCACACACGAGGAGCGGTGGGCATATCTCAACGTGCCCTCCCAACCGTTTTTTGGGAGGGGGCATTACACCCCCACCCAGACGGTTATTACATGTTCACAGGTCGTTCTGCTGGGCAGGTATCGACAATGATCCTTCCGCAGGTTCACCTACGGAAACCTTGTTACGACTTCTCCTTCCTCTAAATGATAAGGTTCAGTGGACTTCTCGCGACGTTGCCGGCAGCGAACCGCCAACATCGCCTCGATCCGAACACTTCACCGGACCATTCAATCGGTAGGAGCGACGGGCGGTGTGTACAAAGGGCAGGGACGTAGTCAACGCGAGCTGATGACTCGCGCTTACTAGGAATTCCTCGTTGAAGACCAGCAATTGCAATGATCTATCCCCATCACGATGAAATTTCAAAGATTACCCGGGCCTGTCGGCCAAGGCTATAAACTCGTTGAATACATCAGTGTAGCGCGCGTGCGGCCCAGAACATCTAAGGGCATCACAGACCTGTTATTGCCTCAACTTCCTTGGCCTAAGCGGCCATAGTCCCTCTAAGAAGCTGGCCGCGGAAGGTCACCTCCGCATAGCTAGTTAGCAGGCTGAGGTCTCGTTCGTTAACGGAATTAACCAGACAAATGGCTCCACCAACTAAGAACGGCCATGCACCACCACCCATAGAATCAAGAAAGAGCTCTCAGTCTGTCAATCCTTACTATGTCTGGACCTGGTAAGTTTCCCCGTGTAGAGTCAAATTAAGCCGCAGGCTCCACTCCTGGTGGTGCCCTTCCGTCAATTCCTTTAAGTTTCAGCCTTGCGACCATACTCCCCCCGGAACCCAAAGACTTTGATTTCTCATAAGGTGCCGGCGGAGTCCTTAAAACAACATCCGCCGATCCCTGGTCGGCATCGTTTATGGTTGAGACTAGGACGGTATCTGATCGTCTTCGAGCCCCCAACTTTCGTTCTTGATTAATGAAAACATCCTTGGCAAATGCTTTCGCAGTTGTTCGTCTTTCTCATCGAATTTCCTGCGACCAAATGACCTTGTTGTTCTGTTAATCATTATAAGATCATTAACATATGGGGCAAAATCTATGATGTTTAACTCTAATGTATATCTGAGGCGTGGGCTTGCTTTGTATAATTTCTTCAAATAACGGCACCGAATGACCAATGAAGCGAGGCGCATCGTAGAAGGAGACAGCGGTATTTTTTACCGGAAGCGGACAGCTACGCCCAACAAGATCAACTCTGAGCTTTTTAAGCGCAACAACTTAAATATCTGCGTATTAAGGCTGGAATTACAGGCTAGCGGCACAGAACTTGCCCTCAATGGATCTGCGTTAGAATTTAGATTGTACTCATTCCAATTACCGGACTGCAGAGCAGTGTTGTTATTGTCTACTCGATAATGCGGAGATTGGGTAATTTCGCGGCGCTGTGCTTGCTTAGATGTGGTAGCCGTTTCCGGGCTTTCCACTCGAATCCGAACCTAATTCTCGTTACCGTCACCGTAGCAGGCCTCATCCTGCAATCGAGGATAGGCGAGAAAGTACGGTAAATTACGCGACACGATGGCCGTCGCCGATCCGTCGGCGAGGATTATCATGAATCATCCAGAACGCGAATAGCGAAAGCCGTCGACATCTTTATCTAATAAATGCATCCCTTCAGGGGTTTGTTGCGCATTATTGGCTCTAGAATTACTGATTTATCCGATAGCGAATGCTGCATCAACAAACCTGCTTGATTTAGCAAGCCGTGCCGGTTTCACGCGATGCAGGTGTGGTTCATGCTTACGCATTGTTGTGGCTTATCTTTGAGACAAACGCCATGTCTGGCGGGATCAGCGGTAGCATTCATTCACCGATGCGGCACCGCCGTAAACCTACCGCACTCCGGAAGGAGGACCAGGATCAAAGGCAATTACGGCAATCGTTAGGTATCAAAGCGAAGCTTCGCTCGGTTTGGGATAAAGAGGCGGGAGACCCCCCACACCAACACAATGTTCCGCATCCAAGAGCACGAGAACGCCCACATGGTCCATGACAACCAACGTAAACTCGAAGGCTTGCATGGTAACACGTGGACAACTTCAGAGTCCAGCCAGCACCCAAAGATGAGCACCGACAAGGACAAGGGGCAACGAGAGGGACAAATTCCATCTTTGTAGGTATGCAACACAGGAACCCTTCGGTAGCCCAACATACTATTCACACGAGGAGCAAAAATGAGGAGGAGCACGCCTAACAGTTCGATGCACAAGCACGGAGCCTGTCAAGACATACAACCTTGTCACCACTCACACGCCGTTACGTCCGCCAGACCACAACATCAAACAAATTGAACCACACCCCAGCCAAGCACAAGGCTAGCTGAGCGTGTGGAAGCATTGTGTGGTGTCGAGCCTGCCCCGCTAGGCATGGGAAATAAGAGAAGAGAAAATAGTAACAATCGGGACAGTTGTTGAGGTCTCAACCCTTTGGGAGCCAAGCCAAACCAGCAAACAACCCATCGTCGGCCGAGAGCACGCGTAGGAATCTAGTGCTAAGAAGCACCAAACACCATGCCACACTCACCTCAAAGGATACCGCTGCGAGGATCGAACTACGAAGATCGCGCCATCAAGAAGAGCAAGGTTCCTTGCATGGGAACAAGGCTGCATCAGTGGGGAGGCCACTCAATGAAACGTAATAGCATTAACCTTGGGTGCCATAACACCATCATGGTACATCTCACGTCAAGGAAGCAAACAGCTTACAGGGCAGTACAATAAAGCCCAGCAAATGTAAAATGAAAAAATGGAGATGCCTCCAAGCCCCATGGAGCCAGGGTAGCATCAATAAGGATACCCCGAGGAAACAACCTGATAATAAGTAGCCACTGGGTGCCATAACACATAAGCTAGTGCAAGCATGTTGCAAAGGAGGCATCAAAACAAATGGGCCCACCCGCCATGGGGTAGACTAGAGCACACGAGGGCTAGCCAACGTGAGAAAGCCCCTAGCACGACCGATTGCCCCCATCAACAAGCCCATGCGCGGCACTAGGTGCCACCAAATCCGTCCCTAAAGCACAAACTTGTTGCTAGAAAGCAAGCGAGAATGTAGGAATCACCCCCACGAAAGCGAGCCCAAAAAACGGTCGTCGCCCGTCAAACCCCATGGA
>NW_023358448.1:0-240 GCF_001411555.2 Juglans regia
TCAATGAACATAGGTCTATGGTGGATAGGAATAGATGAAAGAGATGGAAAATTTACAAGATGGACTTTTGTGGACTTACAAAAGAGAAAAATTGTATGCCAAAAAGTAGTTTAATGTTGATCATATCTCCCCCTTTCTTGTGGGATTGTGTTTGTACATGCATCATGATGAGAAGTTGCATATGCAGCCAACTCCCGAGAGATCAACGTTCAACTATTATAATATGGCACTTTCGAAACA
>NW_023358449.1:0-249 GCF_001411555.2 Juglans regia
GCTTCAGGAGGGGTGTTGTTGATGTGACATATGAGAATGGTGGAGTTAGTAGAGGACTGTATTGGGAATTATTCGGTGGCTGGGTCTTTCAAGAATATTGAGGATGGGTGGAGGTGGGCTCTTGCGGGTGTGTATGGTCCTAATGCAGTTCGAGAAAAGAGCTCTTTGTGGGAGGAATTGGCGGGGATGCATTATTTTTGGGGTTTTCCTTGGGGTGTGTGGGGGGGCGTTAATGTTGTACGTTTCCTG
>NW_023358450.1:0-249 GCF_001411555.2 Juglans regia
CCGTGGTGCTTTGCCTACCATGTCAAGCACACAAAGGTCCGACGAAGAACACCGTAGATCACACAAACTCTACAAAAGCAATCTTCCTTGTTGCCTCAAAAGATTGCAATACAACACTCACAACATCGCCCCCCAATGTTGCCACCCGACGTGCATGAACGGGGGCGAACACTTGTCTCGTGCTTTTGGACAATTGAAACCACCCAAATTGGTTTCCTAAATTCATTCCAATACATCTTGGATGTGTTC
>NW_023358451.1:0-275 GCF_001411555.2 Juglans regia
AAATTATTATATAGCATTGTAAGTATTTTTCAAAGAATTCTTGTGAATTTAATGTATTTTTGCACTAGCACATTACACTGTATTTAATTGCTGATTGGTTTTACCGTACTGAGTCCGAGGAGTAACGGGGTTGATTGGATTGGGTGATGGAGTTGTTAGTATGATTGGTTTAGACTATGAGATTTGCTGGCGGTTCGGGGTTTAATATTGGTGTTTTGTGTATGACGTGGGGTGTGGCGGGGGTTTGGGGTTTTTTGGAGGGGTGGGGTATTTTT
>NW_023358454.1:0-247 GCF_001411555.2 Juglans regia
CATGTTGGGCTACCGAAGGGTTCCTGTGTTGCATACCTACAAAGATGGAATTTGTCCCTCTCGTTGCCCCTTGTCCTTGTCGGTGCTCATCTTTGGGTGCTGGCTGGACTCTGAAGTTGACCACGTGTTACCATGCAAGCCTTCGAGTTTACGTTGGTTGTCATGGACCATGTGGGCGTTCTCGTGCTCTTGGATGCGGAACATTGTGTTGGTGTGGGGGGTCTCCGGCCTCTTTATCCCAAACCGA
>NW_023358455.1:0-261 GCF_001411555.2 Juglans regia
AAAAAAAAAAAAAAAAAAAAAAAAAAAAAAAAAAAAAAAAAAAAAAAAAAAAAAAAAAAACTTTACACTGTTCATTATTGTTGATGAACGGTAATAAAGGTAATATAAACAATTGTAAAAAAAAAAAAAAAAAACTCTACACTGTTCATTACTGTTGATGTTACTTTAAATTGAAGTTAATTTTAAGTGTATGATAGAATATTTATATTTTAATTATCTATTTTATGTTAGTTTAAATCAATATTTAAACTTCTACCGTTA
>NW_023358456.1:0-263 GCF_001411555.2 Juglans regia
GGCGTGCGAGCGGGGCTGTCAAGGCAGGCCATGGGGCTTGCCACGGGGCTGCCAAGGCATGCCATGGGGCTTGCCACGGGGCTGTCAAGGCATGCCATGGGGCTGCCAAGGCAGGCCATGGGGCGTGCGAGCGGGGCAAGCCATGGGGCTGTCAAGGCAGGCCATGGGGCTTGCCACGGGGCTGCCAAGGCATGCCATGGGGCTTGCCACGGGGCTCGCTGTGCATGCCATGGGGCTGTCAAGGCAAGCCATGGGGCTGTCAA
>NW_023358459.1:0-367 GCF_001411555.2 Juglans regia
AATGAAACAAAAAAAGAACTAATTAAAATGTTCTCTAAAAACTGGTACTAATTTTGCCCTTATGAGTCGTTGATCTTCTCGAAAAGAAAAATAAAATAAAAAAAGATTTGGCAGTGGCACTTAGTATTTTATAACCGAAAATTTTCATCCGGCCAGTGCATGAAATTATAAGTACAAATGTTTTATCTTATTTCATTCTAAAAATTGATTATGATTTAATGTAGAAACTCAAAATCTGGATAGAGGCCAAGATAAAAGTGATTGACTTGGACCAAATCTTTTATTACATGTCATGTGTTGGCTGTAATAAAGGAACTGGATATAAATATAATGAAAGCTTCGTTTGTATGTATTGCAAAAATCAAGG
>NW_023358460.1:0-298 GCF_001411555.2 Juglans regia
AACCTGATAATCAGCTCTAATAAGGCTAGAGTACTCCCAAATTCAATAATATATTCATTTTCCCAAACCTCAAATCGAACGTAAATACTTCAATTAAATAAATCAAATAAGCTCATTTATCCAATATTCAATCCAACAACCTAAATAAAATCAACTCTTCTCCATGTCTCAAATAACAACTAGAAATAAAAAATAAAATCACTATAATATATAAATAAAAAATATTTATCACTATTATATATAAATAAAAAATAAAATCACTATAATATATAAATAAAAAATAAAATCACTATAATAT
>NW_023358461.1:0-274 GCF_001411555.2 Juglans regia
CATGTTATGCAAGTTAAGTGAAACACGGACCCAAGCGTGTTTCACTCCATGTTATGCAAGTTAAGTGAAACACGGACCCAAGCGTGTTTCACATCATGTTATGCAAGTTAGGTGAAACACGGACCCAAGCGTGTTTCACTCCATGTTACAAGCGTGTTTCACTCCATGTTATGCAAGTTAGGTGAAACACGGACCCAAGCGTGTTTCACATCATGTTATGCAAGTTAGGTGAAACACGGACCCAAGCGTGTTTCACTCCATGTTATGCAAGTTA
>NW_023358463.1:0-254 GCF_001411555.2 Juglans regia
GGGGGTGATTCCTACATTCTCGATTGCTTTCTAGCAACAAGCTTGTGCTTTAGGGACGGATTTGGTGGCACCTAGTGCCACGCATGGGCTTGTTGATGGGGGCCATCGGTCGTGCTAGGGGCTTTCTCACGTTGGCTAGCCCTCGTGTGCTCTAGTCTACCCCATGGCGGTTGGGCCTATTTGTTTGGATGCCTCCTTTGCAACATGCTTGTGCACGGCGGATGGTGTTATGGCACCCAGTGCTACGCACATTG
>NW_023358464.1:0-246 GCF_001411555.2 Juglans regia
CTGTATTAACACCTACATCGCATCGTCGCTTAGTCGACCATTTCCAGTTGGTCGATTCCCGATTCTCCTTCAGATCCTGTAACAAAATCTACCATTCGGGGGGATGGTAGTTGGGACTACCACAGTGAGATTTGATTACAAATCTCAGCAAGTTAACAGGAAACTTCCACACAGGTTAATGATGCATGCATGGCAGTAAAAGCATGAATGCATAATCAAATCGTAAGTAATCATAGCATAACTTGA
>NW_023358466.1:0-253 GCF_001411555.2 Juglans regia
GGAAGGAGGATAGGATCAAGACGCGAGCACGACAATCGTTCGTGTCAAACGAGAACGCTCGGTTTGGGATAAAGAGGCCGGAGACCCCCCACACCAACACAAAGTTCCGCATCCAAGAGCACGAGAACGCCCACATGGTCCATGACAACCAACGTAAACTCGAAGGCTTGCATGGTAACACGTGGACAACTTCAGAGTCCAGCCAGCACCCAAAGATGAGCACCGACAAGGACAAGGGGCAACGAGAGGGACA
>NW_023358467.1:0-231 GCF_001411555.2 Juglans regia
GTTACGTCCGCCAGACCACAACATCAAACAAATTGAACCACACCCCAACCAAGCACAAGGCTAGCTGAGCGTGTGGAAGCATTGTGTGGTGTCGAGCCTGCCCCGCTAGGCATGGGAAATAAGAGGAGAGAAAATAGTAACAATCGGGACAGTTGTTGAGGTCTCAACCCCTTGGGAGCCAAGCCAAACCAGCAAACAACCCATCGTCGGCCGAGAGCACGCGTAGGAATC
>NW_023358469.1:0-234 GCF_001411555.2 Juglans regia
CAGTGCTACGCACATTGTTGCTCTCGGGGGTATCCGGATGATGCTGGCCTCGCTTCCATGGGGTTTGACGGGCATCTCCATTTTTCATTTTACATTTGGTTGGCCGCATGGTGGCCGGGCCTGTGAGTTTGTTTGCTTCCTCTTTGACGTAGATGTGCACGGCGGATGGTGTTATGGCACCCAGTGCTACGCACATGCTTCATTGAGGTGGCTTCCGGACCTTGATGGCCTTGT
>NW_023358470.1:0-248 GCF_001411555.2 Juglans regia
TGGCTTAATCTTTGAGACAAGCATATGACTACTGGCAGGATCAACCAGGTAGCATTCATTCTCGATGCCGGCACCGCACGTAAACCTACCACTCCGGAAGGAGGATAGGATCAAGACGCGAGCACAACAATCGTTCGTGTCAAACGAGAACGCTCGGTTTGGGATAAAGAGGCCGGAGACCCCCCACACCAACACAATGTTCCGCATCCAAGAGCACGAGAACGCCCACATGGTCCATGACAACCAAC
>NW_023358471.1:0-276 GCF_001411555.2 Juglans regia
TATTCAATAGACTTAATCATTAACGTGACCATATGGGTGCTACACAGGTCCCCTTGAGCCGTGTGTCCCTGCCGATTACCGCATCACATCACAGGTTTCTATACCAGCTGTGAGTGTGTTAATACGTACTCCACAGTTGTTGTGGTCCCACGTATTCTACGTGTCACAATTGCTGTGTCTCACGTAGTGTATGCTCCACAGTTGTTGTGGCCCCATACTTCATGCTCCACAGTTGTTGTGGCCCCATGACTTATCTGTTTATGCCACACTTGCTGT
>NW_023358472.1:0-328 GCF_001411555.2 Juglans regia
CTCGAATCCGATTCCGATAACAACAGTGGTAGCAACCCTAATTATTATAGTACCCAACAGAGCTTAAATTCTAAGCCGTACAGTAGGTTTGACGCTCAGGTTCGAGCCATTCAGAGTGAGGATGGCACCTACTGTGAGGAACCTGAGGATTTGGATGATTACAATAAGTGGAAATCAGGGTTTGATTTCGGAGAGAGATAGGTCAAGAGACTAAGGGAAGTGAAAGGGAGGAGAGTAATTTGGGTTGTTCACCAACTTTTAAGGGTGTGAAGGATATTACTATAGAGAGTCAGGAAACATTAAGTGAGGAAGGGAGGGAAGAAAGGAG
>NW_023358474.1:0-254 GCF_001411555.2 Juglans regia
TTGGGCTACCGAAGGGTTCCTGTGTTGCATACCTACAAAGATGGAATTTGTCCCTCTCGTTGCCCCTTGTCCTTGTCGGTGCTCATCTTTGGGTGCTGGCTGGACTCTGAAGTTGTCCACGTGTTACCATGCAAGCCTTCGAGTTTACGGTGGTTGTCATGGACCATGTGGGCGTTCTCGTGCTCTTGGATGCGGAACATTGTGTTGGTGTGGGGGGTCTCCGGCCTCTTTATCCCAAACCGAGCGTTCTCGTT
>NW_023358476.1:0-258 GCF_001411555.2 Juglans regia
CCTCTTTTGAATGCCTGTTTCGAAGCTTTTGTAAGTGTTTCCTCGCAACGTTTCCTTCATGAAAGTTGTTTCTTTTGGAGTCTAGTTTACGTGGATATCTTATTTGTTCCATTTGGAGATCATTTTATTGGTAAAAAGTTGTTTATACCCCAGAAAGGTCATTCTGGGCGATAAACTGGAGAGTGTGTTATATTTTGGAGTTTTTGACCAAGCTAATGAATAGATCTTGGTCCGAAATTTTTATGGAGTACTGTTAAC
>NW_023358478.1:0-251 GCF_001411555.2 Juglans regia
ACCCTCAACCCCCCGCCGTCGCGCCGCCGTGCGCGACACCGCCCCCCCCATCGTGCTCCCCACCGGCCGGCGCCCTCCCTCTCCGATTTCCAGCCCTAGCCGCGCCGCCGTTAGCCTCCACGCACCACACGAAGCCGCGGCATTCCTTGCGCCGCCGTCGTTCCACCACCGGCCACCATCTTCCTACCACTTCATCCCTGACCTCTTGGCAACCCTTTGGACCCAACCCCAGCTCCGATCCGTCACCGGTG
>NW_023358480.1:0-242 GCF_001411555.2 Juglans regia
CTCTCGAAGTGCCCAGCACCCCCTGCGCCAAGTCGTAGATGTCTTGTTTTGTCGATGTAATTACGACAATCTTTCTCAAAAAATGGAAGGTTCTCAACCCCGCCTGCGCCAACAACAAGAGATCCAAATCTCTTGTTCATTCGGACACCAACCATATCATTTGTATCTAGAACTCTTTTTACAGCGTCACTCACTTTTCTATTACATCGAAAGAAGCGAGATTTCTTTGGACTAAGGCCGTG
>NW_023358481.1:0-258 GCF_001411555.2 Juglans regia
AAATATGTAATGACTTGGCATGGCACATATGATAACATGCATACATACAATTTAGTTCCCTTACTTATCACACATACACATTAAATTGATAGTAAGTTAAAAGCTAACTTACCTTGATCTTCGCGCTTCGAGGCAAAACTCAAGTGCGATCACGGGAAACTGAAAGTAGTGATTTCTAAAAATTAGAACTTAATCACTGACAATTAGGAATATGGAAAAATATCAACTTAGAGTAAAATTACCATTTTACCCTCTACA
>NW_023358482.1:0-264 GCF_001411555.2 Juglans regia
GTCGCCGGCACGATGGCCGTGCGATCCGTCGAGTTATCATGAATCATCAGAGCAACGGGCAAAGCCCGCGTCGACCTTTTATCTAATAAATGCATCCCTTCCAGAAGTCGGGGTTTGTTGCACGTATTAGCTCTAGAATTACTACGGCTATCCGAGTAGCAGATACCATCAAACAAACTATAACTGATTTAATGAGCCATTCGCAGTTTCACAGTCTGAATTAGTTCATACTTACACATGCATGGCTTAATCTTTGAGACAAGC
>NW_023358483.1:0-246 GCF_001411555.2 Juglans regia
AGAAAATGGAAAATAAAAATGATACAAACACAACTAGAACTCTAAACAACCTTTCAATGAAATATATTTATTTTTTTAAAACTATTTTGAATTTTATTTTATTTTGATTGGTTGGAATTATAAAAAAATAATATTTTATTAAAACATTGTGCAAAAGTTATTAAATAATTGTCTATATTTTAATTCCCCCAAAAAAAAAAAAAAAAAAAAATCCCCAACTTAAAATTTTCATCCAAATCAAAATCT
>NW_023358484.1:0-260 GCF_001411555.2 Juglans regia
AAGATCAAGGGCCAAGAAGATCAAGGAAGCAATGCAAGGATTGGTGCAATCCACCTGGGATGAAGCCAGCAAGAGCCCAACACTGAAGATGGGTCTGAAAGAAGAAGAACCAGTTTTGATCCACTTTATTCAAGCGGTGGAAGACATGACTTAAACATACGGCCTATCGTTATTGGAGGCTTCCAATTTGGTTAAATGATTTATTTTATTAGTTTAGAATAAGTGGGCTTGAAGATGCTTGGCTCACATGTCTTATTTCT
>NW_023358485.1:0-235 GCF_001411555.2 Juglans regia
GACAGGCTCCGTGCTTGTGCATCGAACTGTTAGGCGTGCTCCTCCTCATTTTTGCTCCTCGTGTGAATAGCATGTTGGGCTACCGAAGGGTTCCTGTGTTGCATACCTACAAAGATGGAATTTGGCCCTCTCGTTGCCCCTTGTCCTTGTCGGTGCTCATCTTTGGGTGCTGGCTGGACTCTGAAGTTGTCCACGTGTTACCATGCAAGCCTTCGAGTTTACGTTGGTTGTCATG
>NW_023358486.1:0-256 GCF_001411555.2 Juglans regia
GGGAGCTTCGGCGCCAGTGAAATACCACTACCTTTATAGTTTCTTTACTTATTCAATGAAGCGGAGCTGGAATTCATTTTCCACGTTCTAGCATTCAAGGTCCCATTCGGGGCTGATCCGGGTTGAAGACATTGTCAGGTGGGGAGTTTGGCTGGGGCGGCACATCTGTTAAACGATAACGCAGATGTCCTAAGGGGGGCTCATGGAGAACAGAAATCTCCAGTAGAACAAAAGGGTAAAAGCCCCCTTGATTTTG
>NW_023358488.1:0-265 GCF_001411555.2 Juglans regia
TAAGCTTCAGTTTCAGTTTAAGTTATGCCAGTTATGTTATGTTGTATGTCAAGTTATGCTATGATTACTTATGATTTGATTATGCATTCATGCTTTTACTGCCATGCATGCATCATTAACCTGTATGGAAGTTTCCTGTTAACTTACTGAGATTTGTAATCAAATCTCACTGTGGTAGTCCCAACTACCATTCCCCCGAATGGTAGATCTTTTACAGGATCTGAAGGAGAATCGGGAATCGACCAACTGGAAACGGTCACCTAAG
>NW_023358490.1:0-242 GCF_001411555.2 Juglans regia
CCGGACCTTGATGGCCTTGTTCCCATGGGGTTGAACCTTGATACGGTTTCCTTCTTGATGCGTTGATCTTCGTGGGGGTTCGATCCTCGTGCATGGCATCCTTGAGGTGTGAGTGTGGCATGGTGTCTGGTGCTTCTTAGCACTAGATTCCTACGCGTGCTCTCGGCCGACGATGGGTTGTTTGCTGGTTTGGCTTGGCTCCCAAGGGGTTGAGACCTCAACAACTGTCCCGATTGTTACTA
>NW_023358492.1:0-258 GCF_001411555.2 Juglans regia
CTAGAAATCGGATTAAAAAGGGTTTGGAGGCCAACTTTAGGGTTTGGGAAAACCATTTAGGGTTTTGGTTTCAACCAAGCTTTTGGAGTTTCAATTGGATTCCAATCATTTAGGGTTTTGCTAGCGTTGAAACCCTCTTTGGTCTGGCACAATTTGGTTGAACAGATGAAACACAACTTTGCTTAGGTGGCATGATCTCACACCTTGATTCCTTCACAAATCTATCTAATGGTTCTTCTTTGTGTCAAGTGTCTAATA
>NW_023358493.1:0-250 GCF_001411555.2 Juglans regia
GCTGGTATGATCGCACCCATCAAACTAATTACTTAAAATTCATATAATCCTTGAGCGACATACTAGCGTCCTTCCGATCCCAATCCAAACGGAGATCTGATCCAAACCCATGGCTACGCGATGGCCAGGGCGAGATTTCCCGAAAAATCCACTCCCGAGTGGTCCTTCTTGTCAATTTATCTCGCAAGGCGGAAAAAACAAAAACGAGGGGTGCAACACGAGGACTTCCCAGGAGGTCACCCATCCTAGT
>NW_023358494.1:0-231 GCF_001411555.2 Juglans regia
CCCCTTGGGAGCCAAGCCAAACCAGCAAACAACCCATCGTCGGCCGAGAGCACGCGTAGGAATCTAGTGCTAAGAAGCACCAAACACCATGCCACACTCACACCTCAAGGATGCCATGCACGAGAATCGAACCCCCACGAAGATCAACGCATCAAGAAGGAAACCGTATCAAGGTTCAACCCCATGGGAACAAGGCCATCAAGGTCCGGAAGCCACCTCAATGAAGCATGT
>NW_023358496.1:0-245 GCF_001411555.2 Juglans regia
GATCAGATCTCCGTTTGGATTGGGATCGGAAGGACGCTAGTATGTCGCTCAAGGATTATATGAATTTTAAGTAATTAGTTTGATGGGTGCGATCATACCAGCACTAATGCACCGGATCCTATCAGAACTCCGCAGTTAAGCGTGCTTGGGCGAGAGTAGTACTAGGATGGGTGACCTCCTGGGAAGTCCTCGTGTTGCACCCCTCGTTTTTGTTTTTTCCGCCTTGCGAGATAAATTGACAAGAA
>NW_023358498.1:0-254 GCF_001411555.2 Juglans regia
AAAGGAGGCATCCAAACAAATAGGCCCAACCGCCATGGGGTAGACTAGAGCACCCGAGGGCTAGCCAACGTGAGAAAGCCCCTAGCACGACCGATTGCCCCCAACAACAAGCCCATGCGCGGCACTAGGTGCCACCAAATCCGTCCCTAAAGCACAAGCTTGTTGCTAGAAAGCAAGCGAGAATGTAGGAATCACCCCCACGAAAGCGAGCCCAAAAAACGGTCGTCGCCCGTCAAACCCCATGGAAGCGAGGC
>NW_023358499.1:0-1858 GCF_001411555.2 Juglans regia
CAAGCATGTTGAAAAGGAGGCATCCAAAAAAATGGGCCCAACCGCCATGGGGTAGACTAGAGCACCCGAGGGCTAGCCAACGTGAGAAAGCCCCTAGCACGACCGATTGCCCCCATCAACAAGCCCATGCGCGGCACTAGGTGCCACCAAATCCGTCCCTAAAGCACAAGCTTGTTGCTAGAAAGCAAGCGAGAATGTAGGAATCACCCCACGAAAGCGAGCCCAAAAAACGGTCGTCGCCCGTCAAACCCCATGGAAGCGAGGCCAGCATCATCCGGATACCCCCGAGAGCAACAATGTGCGTAGCACTGGGTGCCATAACACCATCCGCCGTGCACAAGCATGTTGCAAAGGAGGCATCCAAACAAATAGGCCCAACCGCCATGGGGTAGACTAGAGCACACGAGGGCTAGCCAACGTGAGAAAGCCCCTAGCACGACCGATTCCCCCCATCAACAAGCCCATGCGTGGCACTAGGTGCCACCAAATCCGTCCCTAAAGCACAAGCTTGTTGCTAGAAAGCAATCGAGAATGTAGGAATCACCCCCACGAAAACGAGCCCAAAAAGCGGTCGTCGGGACATGGTCGGCCGGCGGCGGCCGCCGCCACAACCACCGCCGGCGGCGGTGGAGACGATACCCCCCCGCCGGTGGCATGGGGCGTGCTTCACACAGCCCTTTCAAGGCGTGAGGAACCATGCCATGTGGGGGAGGCATGAGATTGACCCTCCTGGCTGACCATGTTGGGGCTTGCATGCCCCCCCTAAAGAGCATTTAGAGCCAAATCCCAACCGGCAGGAGGAAACATCAAATGTCCGAGGAAACATAAAGGCCTTTTTATCGAAATACTTTGAATTTGGACGAGATTTTTTGCAGGCATGCTTAGAAAAATCATATCTTGAAGTAGGAGCAAGCCTCACAATTTTTCGACATCGGGATTTTTTTATTTAATTTTTTTGATTAAATAAATCCGAAAAATCAAAAAAAAATCGAAAATAGGCAAAAATCGATAGGTGATGCTTGGAACACATCCAAGATGTATTGGAATGAATTTAGGAAACCAATTTGGGTGGTTTCAATTGTCCAAAAGCACGAGACAAGTGTTCGCCCCCGTTCATGCACGTCGGGTGGCAACATTGGGGGGCCATGTTGTGAGTGTTGTATTGCAATCTTTTGAGGCAACAAGGAAGATTACTTTTGTAGAGTTTGTGTGATCTACGGTGTTCTTCGTCGGACCTTTGTGTGCTTGACATGGTAGGCAAAGCACCACGGGTGTGTCGCGGCGTGCCTTGGGGCAAGCCATGGGCCAAACCATGGGGAGCCATGGGGCTTGCCACGGGGCTGTCAAGGCAAGCCATGGGGCTGCCATGGCAAGCCATGGGGCGTCTGCGTGACTGAGGCGATAAGGCATGCCATGGGAAGAAATATGAGAACATCAGGAGGCAAAACCATAGGGCACATGCCGATTAAAATTTATAAGGCAAGAACATAAGGCATGGCCCGATAGACGCAGGTATATCTCATTTGTGCATACCATGGGGCTGTCAAGAGGAAAACCATGGGAGCACGTCAAGGCATGAAAGTGGTATGATTAACTGTTTCCTCGCGTGCATGGGGCATGCCAGGGGGGCTGCCAGGGCAAGCCATGGGGCTGTCAAGGCATGGCCCGTGGGCACCGTGCTAACCTCGCTGTGCATGCCACGGGGCTGTCAAGGCAGGCCATGGGGCGTGCCATGGGGCTGTCAAGGCAAGCCATGGGGCATGCCCGCGGGGCTGTCAAGGCATACCATGGGGCTGTCAAGTCAGGCTGTCAAGTCAGGCCATGGGGCTTGCCATGGGGCTGTGAAGGCAAGCCATGG
>NW_023358501.1:0-239 GCF_001411555.2 Juglans regia
CCCCATGGCTTGGCCCATGGCTTGCCCCAAGGCACGCCGCGACACACCCGTGGTGCTTTGCCTACCATGTCAAGCACACAAAGGTCCGACGAAGAACACCGTAGATCACACAAACTCTACAAATGCAATCTTCCTTGTTGCCTCAAAAGATTGCAATACAACACTCACAACATGGCCCCCCAATGTTGCCACCCGACGTGCATGAACGGGGGCGAACACTTGTCTCGTGCTTTTGGACA
>NW_023358502.1:0-247 GCF_001411555.2 Juglans regia
TGCTCCACAGTTGTTGTGGCCCCATACTTCATGCTCCACAGTTGTTGTGGCCCCATGACTTATCTGTTTGTGCCACACTTGCTGTGGACACACGTAACATAATGTGTGGCACCATCGGCGTTAGTGCCTGGAGCGCTCCGGTAACCAGCTAATTAGGCCCCATTCGCAACCTGTTGACTGTACTTCGTCAACCCAGGGAATTTCACACCTATTTAGACACTCCAGCGTGAACAAAGGAGTTCCACTA
>NW_023358503.1:0-278 GCF_001411555.2 Juglans regia
GGGGATGAATGCATCCCACGTGTTCCCAACTAACTTTCCAAAGGTCCCACACCTCAGCTAACCCTCTAAATCTATCTCTATACTACATGACAAACCTCTCTCTCTCTCTCTCTCTCTCTCTCTCTCTCTCTCTACAGACATTTCATTTTTGTTTATAATCTTTTAAAAAATAATTCTATTTTATATTTTGTACATAAATTTTTAGGCCCATTAAAATGCAACTTTACCCATAAATGCCATTCTACTTGGAGGTGCCTGTAACTCAAGAATAATAATAA
>NW_023358504.1:0-231 GCF_001411555.2 Juglans regia
ATTACTCCGATCCCGAAGGCCAACACAATAGGACCGAAATCCTATGATGTTATCCCATGCTAATGTATACAGAGCGTAGGCTTGCTTTGAGCACTCTAATTTCTGCAAAGTAACAGCACCGGAGGCACGACCCGGCCAGTTAAGGCCAGGAGCGCATCGCCGGTAGAAGGGACGAGCAGACCGGTGCACACCAGGGGCGGACCGCTCTGCCCAACCCAAGATCCAACTACG
>NW_023358505.1:0-270 GCF_001411555.2 Juglans regia
TATTATAGTAATGTTATTTTTTATTTATATATTATAGTGATTTTATTTTTAATTTATATATAATAGTGATAAATATTATAGTAGTTTATTTTTTATTTATATATAATAGTGATTTTATTATATATATATATATATATATATATATATTATAGTGATTTTATTTTTTATTTATATATTATAGCGATTTTATTTTTTATTTATATATAATAGTGATAAATATTTTTTATTTATATATTATAGTGATTTTTATTTATTTATATATTATCATGA
>NW_023358506.1:0-234 GCF_001411555.2 Juglans regia
TTAAACCATAAAAGATTTAAACTTTCTCAAAACAGAAACTGTTTTTCCTCTTCCAGTTTCTAAGTTTCTAGACCTAAGAAAATATTTCGCCAAAACTTTTAATCATGCAAAAAATCCTCAACCAATAATCATATACACATGTTAACAGTACTCCATAAAAATTTCGGACCAAGATCTATTCATTAGCTTGGTCAAAAACTCCAAAATATAACACACTCTCCAGTTTATCGCCCA
>NW_023358507.1:0-255 GCF_001411555.2 Juglans regia
GATGGAATTTGTCCCTCTCGTTGCCCCTTGTCCTTGTCGGTGCTCATCTTTGGGTGCTGGCTGGACTCTGAAGTTGTCCACGTGTTACCATGCAAGCCTTCGAGTTTACGTTGGTTGTCATGGACCATGTGGGCGTTCTCGTGCTCTTGGTTGCGGAACATTGTGTTGGTGTGGGGGGTCTCCGGCCTCTTTATCCCAAACCGAGCGTTCTCGTTTGACACGAACGATTGTCGTGCTCGCGTCTTGATCCTATCC
>NW_023358508.1:0-292 GCF_001411555.2 Juglans regia
CTCCGCAGTTAAGCGTGCTTGGGCGAGAGTAGTACTAGGATGGGTGACCTCCTGGGAAGTCCTCGTGTTGCACCCCTCGTTTTTGTTTTTTCCGCCTTGCGAGATAAATTGACAAGAAGGAGCACTCGGGAGTGGATTTTTGGGAAAATCCCGCCCTGCCCATCGCGTAGCCATGGGTTTGGATCAGATCTCCGTTTGGATTGGGATCGGAAGGACGCTAGTATGTCGCTCAAGGATTATATGAATTTTAAGTAATTAGTTTGATGGGTGCGATCATACCAGCACTAATGCA
>NW_023358509.1:0-9428 GCF_001411555.2 Juglans regia
ATATATAATAATGATAAATATTATTATGATTTTATTTTTAATTTATATATAATAGTGATAAATATTATAATGATTTTATTTTTAATTTATATATAATAGTGATAAATATTATAGTATTCTATTTTTTATTTATATATAATAGTGATTTTATTTTTATTTATATATTTTAGTGTTTTTATTTTTTATTTATATATAATAGAGATAAATATTATAATGATTTTATTTTTTATTTATATTTAATAGTGATAAATATTATAGTAATTTTATTTTTTATTTATTATATATTATAGTGATTTTATTTTTTATTTATATATTATAGTGATTTTATTTTTTATTTATATATTATAGCGATTTTATATTTTATTTATATATAATAGTGATAAATATTTTTTATTTATATATTATAGTGATTTTATTTTTTATTTATATATTATAGTGATTTTATTTTTTATTTATATATTATAGTGATTTTATTTTTTATTTATATATTATAATGATTTTATTTTTTATTTATATTTAATAGTGATAAATATTATAGTAATTTTATTTTTTATTTATTATATATTATAGTGATTTTATTTTTTATTTATATATTATAGCGATTTTATTTTTTATTTATATATAATAGTGATAAATATTTTTTATTTATATATTATAATTATTTTATTTATTATTTATATATTATAATTATTTTATTTTTTATTTATATATTATAGCGATTTTATTTATATATAATAGTGATAAATATTTTTTATTTATATATTATAGTTATTTTATTTTTTATTTATATATTATAGTGATTTTATTTTTTATTTATATATTATAATGATTTTATTTTTTATTTATATTTAATAGTAATAAATATTATAGTGATTTTATTTTTTATTTATATATTATAGCGATTTTATTTTTTATTTATATATAATGGTGATAAATATTTTTTATTTATATATTATAGTGATTTTATTTTTTATTTATATATTATAGTGATTTTATTTTTTATTTATATATTATAATGATTTTATTTTTGTTCGTATATTATAATGATGTTATTTTTTATTTATATATTATAGCGATTTTATTTTTTATTTATATATTATACTGATTTATTTTTTATTTATATATTATAATGATTTTATTTTTTATTTGTATATTATAATGATTTTATTTTTTATTTATATATTATAATGATTTTATTTTTTATTTATATATTATAGTGATTTATTTATTTATTTATATATTATAATGATTTTATTTTTTATTTATATATTATAATGATTTTATTTTTTATTTTTATATTATAATGATTTTATTTTTTATTTATATATTATAATGATTTTATTTTTTATTTATATATTATAGTGATTTATTTATTTATTTATATATTATAATGATTTTTTTTATATATTCAATAGTAATAAATATTATAGTGATTTTATTTTTTATTTATATATAATGGTGATAAGTATTATAGAATATTTGTGAATAGTTATGAGTAGTGATTGAAGTGAGTTTGTGGGTCCCATTGAGAGTATTTGAAGTTGTTTGGTATGTGAAGTATTTTCAAAAGTACGAAAATACTTGGAAATTGTTGAGGATACTTGGTTACCCAAACACAGCCTCAGTTAGTGATGGATGAAGTCTTTTTTTCATCTTCGGGGTTCATGTGAATCTGGTTATACCCAGAGTGCATCCATAAAGCTGAGTATACGTTGGCCCGCTGTGGAGTCTAGAATTAGATCGGTAAGGAAGCGGGAAGTTGTCCTTTGGGCAAGTTTTGTTGAGGTCGGTGAAGTCAACACACATTCTCCATTTATTGCTCGACTTTTTTACGAGCACTACATTGGATAACCACTTTGGGTAATGGGCTTCTTGGATGAATCTCGTGCTCAGTTGGCGGTCCACTTCTTCTGCTATGGCAATGCTCTTTTCTGCACTGACGCTTCAACCTTTTTACCTCACTCTTTTGGCCTATGGGTCTACACTAAGGTTGTGCTGGATGACCTCGGGCGCTATTCCAAGCATGTCCTCGTGGCTCCAAGCGAACACGTCCTAGTGCTCAGCGAGAAGTTGCCGCATGGAGTTTCGGGCTTCGAACGTCATTTCACTGCTAATCCTTACTCTGACTTCTGGTCGGTTTGTGTTAGGAGTGATAAGCTCCAATGGCCAGATTGGTTCCGCTTTCCAGAGCTCCTGTTCGTCTTGGACTTCGCTTATGACCTCCACGCAGTCTAGAGCTGGCGGCAAGGTACAGGCACCCTCCGCAGGATACGCCTTGGTTGCCCTGTCATTCGTTGGCATCTCTTTCTTGCTTGTGTTTAGCTTTCTTCTATTGTGCCCTTCTCACTCCCATGGACTTGGCTCTCTTGTTGGCTGACCTCCATGTCGCTGATAGCACTAACAAGCTTCTGAGTTTCTTGGAAGGGGTTGCCTTAAGGGCGTGAAGTACACGTAAGACCTATAATGATCCCACAGACGACGCTACTGTTAACGTCGTGTTTCACACACATTTGGGTTAGGCTCCGACAACTCAGGTCTTTCGAAATGGACCTGCAAAAGACAAGGGAGAAGGCAACTATGGGAGGGTGGCCTCGGGGCTGAGGAGTTTCCGATGCCAAAGTTAGAAAGTGTTCTTGGAAGTTTGTAAATAAGTAAAGAAATCTAGAGATCAGAGAGTTTTCTCATACCTGAAGCTTGCTATTAATACCATGGGTTGGGGGAGGTGAAGATTGTCTTTGTCTCCATATAGTTTGTGCCTCCTCTATTGTTTCTATTGTCAGAACTATTTAATGCAGCGTGGCTTTATGATGGCACCATAAATATGGCGACGTGTAGCTTAATAGTAGCACCATTAATGCAGCGTGGTTTCCTGGCCTTGGGTTTATCCCTTGTGAGCCGTAAATGGTCTGTTGTTGACGGATCGAGGGCCTTCTGCATTTCTCGTTGTGCTCTGCGCTAATCTCTGGGTTCTGACTGCAACCGTGAATGTCAGGCTAATCTGTCTTATTGATTACTCGACTCATTTCCCAGGTAGATGTTTTGCCCCTGCGTGGTCCTGGTGGCCGCTTGGGCCAGGTATTGGGCCGAGACCTAGTGGGCTTTGTGGAGTGGGGGCATAGTATCCTATATATGCTAGTATATAGTATATATATTATGTATTTTTATAGTTTTAGCATATACACTAAGTATAGTATAGTATTAGTATAATATTAGAGTATATATATATAGTATATTAGTATTATATATATTATATAGTATAATATATTTGTTTGAACGGACCAGTATGTTGTTCGGGTCAGTGTAGTGCATTAGATTCCATTTGAACGAAATTTTCTGGTAGAATGTGTTTGGAGGGAAATTTGGCACCAAATATATGGAATATACATCCATTCGAACGGATATGCGACATACGGAATATGCTAGGGAATATTCATAATTTCTCATTCAAACTCTTGTGATGTTCATTCGAACAGTTAAAAGCTGAATTAAAACACGCAAAATTTAGGTGCCATTGTGAAACTTTCGTGTTCGAACGGGTAATTGGTACATTATAGACTTGAAAACTTATACATTTAGTCATATTTCCCGTGGATTGCAGAGTTCATTTGTTTCATTCGATCGGGAGTACTTCATAGAGAGAGAGAGAGAGAGAGAGAGAGAGGGCAGCGACCACGTTGAGAGGAGATGTTATAGAGAGAAAAAAGAGGTTCTAAAGAGAGTGGAAAGGTTCAAGAGAGAGATGAGTTGCTTTGTAGTTGAGGTAAGGACTTTTTTTGTGGTGTTTTTTGTATTTCGAGTTTATATGTAGTTGTTTATTGGATTTGATTTATGGTTTTTCTCATAAAGATGTATGTACTTGTAGGTATTGGTGATTCATATTGTTTATTGGATTGCACAAAATTGAGGTAAGCTTTATTAACCATTTTGGAATGAATAATATAGTATTTGGGTATTGATGAACAAATTTGTGACAAAAATTAGTGTAATGTATTTGGGTATTGATGTATTTATATATATTGTTTGAATTGTGAAAATAGTTTGAGTTATGTATTTGATGATTGAAGTTTTTTAGTTTTAGGGGCTATTTGTGAAAACTAGGATTAATGTATTTTGGGGATGAATAAGAAAGTTTGATATGTGGTTAATGTGTGATATGTTATTAATGTGTGATTTGTTAATTATTTAGTGTAATATTGTTAATGTTGTTAGTATGTTATTGTAATTTGGGGATGAATAATATGGTAATTTGTGATATTGTTCGTGACATTGATTTGTGATAGTGTTAGTTATATTGTCTGTTTGTGAAATAAATTGGTTAATTTGTGATATTGATAGTTGTGAAATTAATAATAAATACCCAAATTTACATATTAGTGAATTATTATCATAAAATACACAAATTAAAATAATATGAATAATTTGCATAATACACAAATTAAAATCATATGAATTATTTCCATAAAATACCAAATTAAAATGTAAACCATTAACTTGTCCTAATTGAAATAATATGAACTAAGAAACGAATTACCTATATTTAAAGAATGCACAATTATTTGCATAAAATGCCCTAATTAAATAAATTGAAGTACCTATTCATTTTGAACTCAAATAGTATGAACAATTTGCATAAATCTCCAAATTCAAATAATATGAATTATTTCCATAAAATAGCAAATTAAAAATATAAACCAATAAGTTGTCCTAATTAAAATAATATAAACCAACATACCAATTACCTATAAAGAATGTACACTTATTTGCATAAAATGCTCTATTTAAATACATTGAAGTACGGCCTATCAATTTTGAACTCAAATAGTATGAATAATTTGCATAAATTGTCCAAATTCAAATAATATGAATTATTTGCATAAAATGCCCTAATTAAATACATTGAAGTACCTATTAATTTTGAGCTCAATTGGTATGAATAATATGCATAAAATGCCCTAATTATAAGATGTTTGTGCAAGAAGTGCAAAAATTTTAGTTCTTATAACTTGGTGGTAGTGGAGGCCTAGCATTTATATGTAAATGGAATCGATCCTGAATACTCATCTTAGACCTTATATGACGAACCATTTCCTAAATGAGTTAGATTTGGCAGTTAGTCCAATCAAATGGAGGAATGTAACGATATCGACATATATGACAGAAATGTGGATGTTTCTGATGATAATGGAGAGGATATGACAGAGATGTTAGGCGATCTTGATGCAGGAATGTTTGGGACAAGTGATGGAGAATGAACATCTACACAATCATTTGAGGAAAATGGAAACTTTAGAAGACTGTGGGAGTATGCATAACAAGAACTGTACGAGGGGTGCACCTGCCATAGCAAGTTGTCTTTCATGGTAAGGTTGCTTTATATTAAGTCTATATGTCGTATTTATACAAAGGCTATCGATATGTTACTCGAATTATTTAAAGAAGCTCTCCCATAAGATAACGTAGTACCTCATAATTTTAATGAAGTAAAGCTTTTGAACCAAGGGCTAGGATTTAATTATAATATCCTTCACGCATGTAAGAATGACCATGTTTTCTTCAAGCAACAATATGCAGACTTTAATTCATGTCCAGTGTGTCATGAGTTAAGATGGACATCTGATAAGCGTAATATATCCCAAAAAGTGTTAAGACATTTTTCGTTAATTCCTCGACTTCAAAAATTGTTTACGTCTCGGTTGACTCTAAAAGATTTGTCTTGGCATCACACAGAAATAGTCCAAAATGAAAACTTCTTCTCGCATCCTGCATATTCTTTGCAATAGAAGAAATTTGATGTCGAGTATCCATGGTTTAGCAATGTACGTCTTGATTTAGCAACGGATAGTTTTAATCTATTTGACAACATGAGCACTTCTCCTAGTATTTGGCCTATCATATTAATTATACCATATAATTTGCCACCTTAGAAGTGCATGAGGGATCTGTATTTTATGATGACTCTACTGATACCAGGGCCAAGGTCACCAGGAAACAAAATAGACGTATATCTGCAGTCACTGATTGTAGAGTTGAAAGAGTTGTGGGATCAAGGTGTCAGTACATATGACGCGGCCTTATCGCGGGAGTTCAAGATGCATGTTGCGGTGCTGTGGATAATAAATAATCTCCAAGCATACAGAAACTTGTCTGGGTGGAGCACAGAAGGTAAAATGGCTTGTCCTATTTGTAATAAAGATACACAATCTCAATGGTTGACAAATGTTAGAAAATTATGTTTCATGGGACACCGTCGATATTTACCACATGATCATAGATAGTGTTCAAATAGATCGATATTTGATGGAAGGGTTGAGTGCAGAACATCACCTCCAGAGTTGTCTGGGATTGATATTATCGCGCAGTTGTGGATGTTTCAGAAAATAAATTTGGGAAGGATGCAAGAGCTCAAAAGAGGAAACGACAAGCAATAGAGTTGAACAGGACAAAAAAAAAACATTTTGTTTGAGTTGCCATATTGGTATATCTTGACACTACACCACAATCTAAATGTTATGCACATCGAAAAAAACAAATGAGAGAATATATTGGGCACTCTAATGTCAATAGAAGGAAAGTAAAAAAATACAACTAACTCTCGTAAAGAAAAATTCAGTCCGTTCGAACCGCAAAACCTAGCTTTCAAACGGACTCTCGTTTGAACAGTCTTTTTATATTCGAACTGGCAGCAATCGTTCATATTAATTGTGCTTGAACAACAATTCTTCTATTCAAACAAACCCCAAACACTCTGTCCGTTCGAACAAAATCAAATCTATTTGGTCGTTCGAATCAAGTTTTTGTACCATTCGATCTGTTTCAGGTTTCTTCAAACGGAAGGATTTCCATTCAAACGGGTTTTTGGGAAGAAAATGTTTCGTCTCAAAATAAAATTAACGCTCCAAACGCTTACGAATGGTTCCACCCAATTTCATCCCTAAAAGTACTTTTTTGTGACGAAAATCAAGTTTTGTCCCAAAATACTTTTTGAGACGGACTTTTTGAGATGAAAATTGGGTTTATTTCTCTTGTAGTGGAGATAGTCAGTGGTATACAAAAGGGAAAATACTATATTGACTGATGTTCTTTGAAACAGCAATAATGGAGGTATATTTTGACTTCAAAAAAAAAAGTTGACCTGATCTCTTTGGCGTCCACAGCAAGGCAATTAAGCAAGTTAGTCAACAATATTTTTATTTTCTTTCTCACTGTTTTTTTTTTTTTTTTTTTGACTCCCTTTTATAACGAAGTTTTAGCAAGCCCTAGCTTTTCCCTGGTGTCGGCTTCTGTAAGCATGTTAACTTCCAAGTCTTCCATGTCTGTCTGAAAGAAGGTCGCATCTAGCTAACGATGTTAACTTCTTGATCATGAAGAACATGATAGGCGAGAACATAATTAGAGCAAGAAATAAAATGTTGGCTTCAGATTAATTCTATTAGTCTAACATAAATATATGCTAATTATGCAGCAAACAACGATATTAATACAAGAATGAGCATCTTAATCTGATGCATTATAATCTGTGACCAGCACTTGAAAATTCTCACACATGCAATAGTACTTGGCCAGATGGAGATTGTCTTTCTGCATGATTCTTAAGAATACTTTGATCATCAAAGCAAAAATAGAAAGGATGTATTTTTTCAGAAATTGAACAGAAAAACTAGAACATGATCATGTGAACATCCTACTGCAATATGCATCCATGCATGTAAAGTACCCTTCCGTGCTCAAGTCAAGGTGACAGTACACACCGTGTACAAGGGATTATTAAGACCCCGTGTACAGCTCGAGATTCAGTCCTTTTAGTCAAAGTGTAAACTTTCTTCGGTAAACATGAACGCATTTATGTTTGGACGCATGTTCCCTGATATCCAAAGGATCGAGTTACATCAATTTCATGTGCAATCTGTCTCTGTGGGGTATGCTTTACAGCTTCGATATCTACATTTTCAAGAAGAGAAGTGAGACACAAAATGAATACACAAAATGAGCATCTTCGTGTTTTATATAAATATATATATATATATATATATATATATATATATATTCTTATGCATGAGTTATTTATTCTTCTCAATATCTTTATTTTTTTCTCTTAAAGTGCATATATAAGACTAAGTACTGTTTGATGCAATTGCGAATATGATCTTAAAGTTAACAAAATATAGAGGGATAAAAACTATGTATAAGTCATGTTTTTTCTTTCATTTCTAAAAATAAAATTTGTATGCACTTGTTAAAATATTCTCTTTATTTTTTATTTTATTTCTAACCAACGAAAGCCTAATCGTTTTCATTTTTCTTTAATTTTTTATAAAATGAAATAATTATTACATACATATTTAAAAATCGTGTTCACAAACGAAATAGAAAATAACCATCAACGCTGATGATCATTAACACAAAAGATAAGCATAAATAAGATAAAATAAAATTTCTATAAATAAAAAAAATATTATCAATGCTGTTTTTATCCAATTTAAAAACCAAATCTATAGATGATGAAAACATGGATTAATCCCACTGATCCTTACAAGAGAGTAAAAATTATCAAGAAGAGAATATATATATATATATATATATATATATATATATAAATTTCGATTATATATAAGCATTGGAATTCTCTTGATTAAAATACATTCAAAGATTAAAATATTCTTCTAAGATGCATGCCTATAAATTCTAAAAGAGAATATCCATGATCCAAACGATCCAATATAATGAAATTATATATGGTGTTAATTATTTTTTAGAAAATGATGATATCTCGCTTAAGTTTGTCTTTTTATTTTGATTTTATGTATTTTAATTTTTTTATAATTTTTTTTACTTAATAATTAAGAAAGTCGTTTTTAATGTATTGATATAATTTTTTTATATTTTCTGAAAATATATACATATATTAAAAAATATAAAAAGAAAAAATAAGAAATAAAAATAAAATTTATGCTAAGCACGCCAGCAGTCGCTCAAGACTTTTCTACGGCGTGGATACTCCGATGACTTAGGGTCAACACGAAATCACGAATGCATGCATTGAGCTTTTGATGACGTCTGACGTCAGGCTGAGACGTCATTACGAATAACATCCAGAAACATAAAAAGACGCTTTTGATTATTCCTACTATTTATTTATTATTTATAGTATATTTATTTTTTTATCATTTTTTTAACATCTTTAATTATTAAGAAAGAATTAAAATATATATAATTTTATTAATATTCAGTTCTTTAATTATTAAATAAAATAAAAATTAAAAAATTTTATATAAAAATAATAATAAATAAATAGGAAAAAGATAGTATCACTGCCATTTTCCTTTGACACAAGTAATGAAAAAACGTCGTTACGTCATTATCATGTAAAGGAAACATGTGGAAGTACTGCGAAAACCCAAAGATTTCACACACACCGTGTTGAATGCATG
>NW_023358510.1:0-264 GCF_001411555.2 Juglans regia
GAAATTTGTTGATTGAACCTTATCATCAAAGGGGCTGCTGCATACATCACTCAAGTTGGTATCTTGTCTTATTGCTACTCTTTCATTCGTATAACTTCATTGATTCTCGTGTCATTTTTATTCGTTCATGTTTCTCTTGTTCTTGTTTCTTGAATCTAATTACTAGTTGGGATAAAACAAGGTTGCCTTGTCTTGATTGAGTTCATTTAGTTCTGAAAGAACTTGAGTGGAAAAACTATTGAGGTAAAAGGCAAGAGAGTGTGA
>NW_023358512.1:0-229 GCF_001411555.2 Juglans regia
GCTACGCGATGGGCAGGGCGCGATTTTCCTAAAAATCCACTCCCGAGTGGTCCTTCTTGTCATTTTATCTCGCAAGGCGGAAAAAATAAAAACGAGGGGTGCAACACGAGGACTTCCCCGGAGGACACCCATCCTAGTACTACTCTCGCCCAACCACGCTTAACTGCTGAGTTCTGATGGGATCCGGTGCATTAGTGCTGGTATGATCGCACCCATCAAACTAATTACT
>NW_023358513.1:0-246 GCF_001411555.2 Juglans regia
TGGGCGGGAATAATTTTAGAATTAACGTTCGGACGTTTAAAGTTAACGTTCGAACGTTTAAACTAATAATTTTAGAACTTAATCAGTACGCGCACGGGAGGATGCCTATTATTTCTTTTCTCCCGTGCGCGCAACAGAAAGAGAAAGAGAGAGAGAGAGAGAGAGAGATTTCGACGAGAGAGAGAGAGAGAGAGAGAGAGAGAGAGAGATAGAGAGAGAGAGAGAGAGAGAGAGAGAGAGAGGTGA
>NW_023358514.1:0-239 GCF_001411555.2 Juglans regia
CTGGGTGCCATAACACCATCCGCCGTGCACATCTACGTCAAAGAGGAAGCAAACAAACACACAGGCCCGGCCACCATGCGGCCAACCAAATGTAAAATGAAAAATGGAGATGCCCGTCAAACCGCATGGAAGCGAGGCCAGCATCATCCGGATACCCCCGAGAGCAACAATGTGCGTAGCACTGGGTGCCATAACACCATCCGCCGTGCACAAGCATGTTGCAAAGGAGGCATCCAAAC
>NW_023358515.1:0-230 GCF_001411555.2 Juglans regia
ACCCAAAGATGAGCACCGACAAGGACAAGGGGCAACGAGAGGGACAAATTCCATCTTTGTAGGTATGCAACACAGGAACCCTTCGGTAGCCCAACATGCTATTCACGCGAGGAGCAAAAATGAGGAGGAGCACGCCTAACAGTTCGATGCACAAGCACGGAGCCTGTCAAGACATACAACCTTGTCACCACTCACACGCCGTTACGTCCGCCAGACCACAACATCAAACA
>NW_023358516.1:0-255 GCF_001411555.2 Juglans regia
TTGGGCTCGCTTTCGTGGGGGTGATTCCTACATTCTCGCTTGCTTTCTAGCAACAAGCTTGTGCTTTAGGGACGGATTTGGTGGCACCTAGTGCCGCGCATGGGGTTGTTGATGGGGGCAATCGGTCGTGCTAGGGGCTTTCTCACGTTGGCTAGCCCTCGGGTGCTCTAGTCTACCCCATGGCGGTTGGGCCTATTTGTTTGGATGCCTCCTTTGCAACATGCTTGTGCACGGCGGATGGTGTTATGGCACCCA
>NW_023358518.1:0-252 GCF_001411555.2 Juglans regia
TTACACAAGATATTCTGTCACGTATTGCTATACATGCTATACACTGCAAGTATGTCATGTTAAGTTAAGTATGCCATCTGTTACATGTATTTCTTGTCATGTAATATTCATTGTCACATGTTACGCCATGTTACGAAATGTTGTATGTTACATGTATGACATGTTATGAAATGTTCTCTGTTACATTTATGTCTCGAAGTATGTCATGTCTGTTGTCCTACGTTCATGTCACGTTATGTTACGTCAAGATTT
>NW_023358519.1:0-251 GCF_001411555.2 Juglans regia
CTTGGCATGGCACATATGATAACATGCATACATACAATTTAGTTCCCTTACTTATCACTCATACACATTAAACTGATAGTAAGTTAAAAGCTAACTTACCTCGATCGTCGCGTTCTACTAGAATAAAGGGCGAAACACGAGGAACTGTAAAAGGTTATTCTAAAAGTTAGAAATTAATTACTAACAATTAGAAATGTGAAAAGAGACAACTTAGAGTAAAATTACCATTTTACCCTCTACATGTGGGCAAA
>NW_023358521.1:0-233 GCF_001411555.2 Juglans regia
GGACAACTTCAGAGTCCAGCCAGCACCCAAAGATGAGCACCGACAAGGACAAGGGGCAACGAGAGGGACAAATTCCATCTTTGTAGGTATGCAACACAGGAACTCTTCGGTAGCCCAACATGCTATTCACACGAGGAGCAAAAATGAGGAGGAGCACGCCTAACAGTTCGATGCACAAGCACGGAGCCTGTCAAGACATACAACCTTGTCACCACTCACACGCCGTTACGTCC
>NW_023358523.1:0-271 GCF_001411555.2 Juglans regia
GAAATACTAGCGTCCTTCCGATCCCAATCCAAACGGAGATCTGATCCAAACCCATGGCTACGCGATGGGCAGGACGAGATTTTCCCAAAAATCCACTCCCGAGTGGTCCTTCTTGTCAATTTTTCTCGCAAGGCGGAAAAAACAAAAAAGAGGGGTGCAACACGAGGACTTCCCAGGAGGTCACCCATCCTAGTACTACTCTCGCCCAAGCACGCTTAACTGCGGAGTTCTGATGGGATCCGGTGCATTAGTGCTGGTATGATCGCACCCA
>NW_023358524.1:0-274 GCF_001411555.2 Juglans regia
TTGCCCCTTGTCCTTGTCGGTGCTCATCTTTGGGTGCTGGCTGGACTCTGAAGTTGTCCACGTGTTACCATGCAAGCCTTCGAGTTTACGTTGGTTGTCATGGACCATGTGGGCGTTCTCGTGCTCTTGGATGCGGAACATTGTGTTGGAGTGGGGGGTCTCCGGCCTCTTTATCCCAAACCGAGCGTTCTCGTTTGACACGAACGATTGTCGTGCTCGCGTCTTGATCCTATCCTCCTTCCGGAGTGGAAGGTTTACGTGCGGTGCCGGCATC
>NW_023358525.1:0-261 GCF_001411555.2 Juglans regia
ACTATCTCTTATACTTCAAGAAATTCAAGCCTAGTAAAGACTAAAATTTCAAGCCTAATATTTGGTGCATTTCCTAAGGACATGTGGATTTAAACCCAGAGACGTATTGCTCTGATACCACCCTGTGACGCCCGCAAATTCCACTTGGGATCGGACGGACATTTGAAGCGTCGAGACATGCAACACAAGGTTACCTGCCCCCGTTCATGACATATAAGATGCAATATTCCTAACATGCATCTAGCATTATGCAATATTCGC
>NW_023358526.1:0-267 GCF_001411555.2 Juglans regia
ATTCATCAAATTTCATAAACTTCATAATCTGATTAGAATGAGGCTACATAGAGTATTTAAAGGAAAACCTAATGAAACCCTAGCCAAAATAAACCCCCATCTTCCAAAAGTGCCCCTGGATGAACAGTGCCGCGGCTACAGTACTCGGCTACAGTAACCCTAACCCTAGTTCAATAAAATAATAACTTTCCCAACATGCCCTTGCATAGGCCCCCTTAAGTGCTTCCCATAATAAACTCAATTATTCTAAACTAATAAAATAAGTTC
>NW_023358529.1:0-227 GCF_001411555.2 Juglans regia
CGCCCGGGTTGCCCGCCGTGCCCCCCCGGGCCCCGCCCCCCATGGCTGATGCCCGCCATGTCCAGCCTCCTCAGGCCGCCACCAAGCCAACCCGACCTCCATTGGCCCCGATCTGCCACCCAAAAGAGCACACTCTCTCTCACTCTCCCACGGCTTCTCCTCCATGGAATGGCCAGATCTGCCACCGTGAGCCACCGTGGCGCCACCTCGACGCCACCACGAGATTC
>NW_023358530.1:0-242 GCF_001411555.2 Juglans regia
GAGCTAATACGTGCAACAAACCCCGACTTCTGGAAGGGATGCATTTATTAGATAAAAGGTCGACGCGGGCTTTGCCCGTTGCTCTGATGATTCATGATAACTCGACGGATCGCACGGCCATCATGCCGGCGACGCATCATTCAAATTTCTGCCCTATCAACTTTCGATTGTAGGATAGAGGCCTACAATGGTGGTGACGGGTAACGGAGAATTAGGGTTCGATTCCGGAGAGGGAGCCTGAG
>NW_023358531.1:0-1768 GCF_001411555.2 Juglans regia
GCCCATGGAAAGGGCGTGTGCCACGCCCCCCATGCCCCCGGCGGGGGGGTACCGTCTCCACCGCCGCCGGCGGTGGTTGTGGCGGCGGCCGCCGCCGGCCGACCATGTCCCGACGACCGTTTTTTGGGCTCGTTTTCGTGGGGGTGATTCCTACATTCTCGATTGCTTTCTAGCAACAAGCTTGTGCTTTAGGGGCGGATTTGGTGGCACCTAGTGCCACGCATGGGCTTGTTGATGGGGGCAATCGGTCGTGCTAGGGGCTTTCTCTCGTTGGCTAGCCCTCGTGTGCTCTAGTCTACCCCATGGCGGTTGGGCCTATTTGTTTGGATGCCTCCTTTGCAACATGCTTGTGCACGGCGGATGGTGTTATGGCGCCCAGTGCTACGCACATTGTTGCTCTCGGGGGTATCCGGATGATGCTGGCCGCTGTAAGGAGTTTGGCAGCGGCTTGACCGTTTTGTTCGCTTTGCGTGGGGTGATTCTACATTCTGCTTTCGCAACAACATGCTAAGGGCAGTTGGTGGCACAATTACGCGCAGGCTTATTGATGAGGGCAATCCAGATGCGTGCTAGGGAGCTTTCTCACGTTAGCCCTGGGGTGCTCTAGTCTACCCCATGGCGGTTGGGCCTATTTGTTTGGATGCCTCCTTTGCAGCATGCTTGTGCACGGCGGATGGTGTTATGGCTCCCAGTGCTACGCACATTGTTGCTCTCGGGGGTATCCGGATGATGCTGGCCTCGCTTCCATGGGGTTTGACGGGCATCTCCATTTTTCATTTTACATTTGGTTGGCCGCATGGTGGCCGGGCCTGTGTGTTTGTTTACTTCCTCTTTGACGTAGATGTGCACGGCGGATGGTGTTATGGCACCCAGTGCTACGCACATGCTTCATTGAGGTGGCTTCCGGACCTTGATGGCCTTGTTCCCATGGGGTTGAACCTTGATACGGTTTCCTTCTTGATGCGTTGATCTTCGTGGGGGTTCGATCCTCGTGCATGGCATCCTTGAGGTGTGAGTGTAGCATGGTGTTTGGTGCTTCTTAGCACTAGATTCCTACGCGTGCTCTCGGCCGACGATGGGTTGTTTGCTGGTTTGGCTTGGCTCCCAAGGGGTTGAGACCTCAACAACTGTCCCGATTGTTACTATTTTCTCTTCTCTTATTTCCCATGCCTAGCGGGGCAGGCTCGACACCACACAATGCTTCCACACGCTCAGCTAGCCTTGTGCTTGGTTGGGGTGTGGTTCAATTTGTTGATGTTGTGGTCTGGCGTACGTAACGGCGTGTGAGTGGTGACAAGGTTGTATGTCTTGACAGGCTCCGTGCTTGTGCATCGAACTGTTAGGCGTGCTCCTCCTCATTTTTGCTCCTCGTGTGAATGGCATGTTGGGCTACCGAAGGGTTCCTGTGTTGCATACCTACAAAGATGGAATTTGTCCCTCTCGTTGCCCCTTGTCCTTGTCGGTGCTCATCTTTGGGTGCTGGCTGGACTCTGAAGTTGTCCACGTGTTACCATGCAAGCCTTCGAGTTTTCGTTGGTTGTCATGGACCATGTGGGCGTTCTCGTGCTCTTGGATGCGGAACATTGTGTTGGTGTGGGGGGTCTCCGGCCTCTTTATCCCAAACCGAGCGTTCTCGTTTGACACGAGCGATTGTCGTGCTCGCGTCTTGATCCTATCCTCCTTCCGGAGTGGTAGGTTTACGTGCGGTGCCGGCATCGAGAATGAATGCTACCTGGTTGATCCTGCAAGTAGTCATATGCTTGTCTCA
>NW_023358532.1:0-316 GCF_001411555.2 Juglans regia
AAAAAAAAAAATCTACAAATTGATATGATTTCATATGGTACGTTAGGTCTATTTAAAATGGGTGTAGATGCTAGTTTGTGGATTTACTCTGTGAGATTTCTTTATGATAAAAGCATTTCTCTATTTAAAATGGGTGTAGATGCTATGAGGCCAAAGAGCCATATTCCAAGCAAAAAATGAACAAAAGACTGTAAACATTTTGTAATTTGAGTGACTATACGTGACAGAATATCTTTTGTAACAGATGAATAATTCATGACAGAATAAATTCTATGTAACAGATAAATATGTAATGACTTGGCATGGCACATATGAT
>NW_023358534.1:0-266 GCF_001411555.2 Juglans regia
AGGGCAGATTATTTCACAAATTTCTAAGTTTGTCATGTTTGGAGAATCTTATGCACATGTTTCCAACCTAGCCATTATATATATATATATATATATATATATATTCCAATATCATATATTATAGGGGCGTAAACGTGCTGAATTCAAGCAAGTAATCGGCGGTTAGGGGGTGTTTGGGTGTTGGGTTGAGATGATAAAATATTGTTAAAATATTATTTTTTTATATTTTTATTATTTTGAGATTTTAAAAAGTTGAATTATTTTTT
>NW_023358536.1:0-277 GCF_001411555.2 Juglans regia
GTATCAAGGTTCAACCCCATGGGAACAAGGCCATCAAGGTCCGGAAGCCACCTCAATGAAGCATGTGCGTAGCACTGGGTGCCATAACACCATCCGCCGTGCACATCTACGTCAAAGAGGAAGCAAACAAACACACCGGCCCGGCCACCATGCGGCCAACCAAATGTAAAATGAAAAATGGAGATGCCCGTCAAACCCCATGGAAGCGAGGCCAGCATCATCCGGATACCCCCGAGAGCAACAATGTGCGTAGCACTGGGTGCCATAACACCATCCG
>NW_023358537.1:0-345 GCF_001411555.2 Juglans regia
GGTATTCCTCCGCCATAAGTGAGGGCAATTAATAAAATTGGGATATCGTTCTCTTTTAAAAAAGAAAAAAAAAACAAATTTCATTAAATGTTCTTTTCATTTTCTTCCTTGCATAAACAATAACTTATGTTGTTACTTAGGGCATTGACCATTCATATATTCACTGGACTCCCAAACGAAGGAAAAATGTTTAAAATCATTGCATAAATCACGGTGTGAAAAAGACCAAGTACTGTATGAAAAGCAAAGTCAATGAAGAAAACATGGCCCATTGGTCATGTGAAAGTTGGTACTGTAGGGGTGAGCACGTTCGGCCCGCCGTGCAGGAAAAGATACTGGCGGGGG
>NW_023358538.1:0-250 GCF_001411555.2 Juglans regia
TGCCCCCATCAACAAGCCCATGCGCGGCACTAGGTGCCACCAAATCCGTCCCTAAAGCACAAGCTTGTTGCTAGAAAGCAAGCGAGAATGTAGGAATCACCCCAACGAAAGCGAGCCCAAAAAACGGTCGTCGCCCGTCAAACCCCATGGAAGCGAGGCCAGCATCATCCGGATACCCCCGAGAGCAACAATGTGCGTAGCACTGGGTGCCATAACACCATCCGCCGTGCACAAGCATGTTGCAAAGGAG
>NW_023358540.1:0-231 GCF_001411555.2 Juglans regia
TCCGGTGTACTTGGGCTATGCCTATCTTTATATCAATCAAATTACGTCTTACTTATAAAAAAAAAAAGTGCACTATTCTTAAGCCATTTGTGACTATTTTAAAGATAATACTGGGCAAAACCTATAGATGGTCCAATATTCATCTAGAAGTGGGATTGGTATACCAATAACATGCCACAAAAGAAATGTTATTCTTACTAACAAAAGAAATAGTAGGCCAACATAAGGGAA